>NW_026973759.1:0-35000 GCF_035594125.1 Scylla paramamosain
TTGGAATGAATAATTTAACTGTAATAAAAGAGAAAGTAACATCAACAGAACATTTAGAATTTGGTATATCTCCTTTGCATTGACTAATAAATACCCTGGAATGTGTTTTGCACATTGGCTGCCGTGTGCAGGTAAAAACATGCTATAAAAGGGAGAGCTGCCAAAAAAAATACTGTAAAGAAAAGAAAAGAATTCAGAGGGAACTAAAAGAAACACTTGGGAGTAATGTGGACTTGCCTGCAAAAGGTAGTGGCAACACAAATAATGGAAATAGTGCAAGAAGGTTCTTTTAGTGAGCCTTCAAAAGCTTCAGCTATTACAAAAGTGGACGAACAACTTATCCATTGATTGTCAGTTATTCTGTTTGCTTTGAATTCTGGTTATGACATCGACACTGAAGCCTACAGGAAGTATGCTGAGGACACAGCACAGCTCTGTGTGACCCTCTACAACTGGTATTATATGCCAGCCTCAGTACACAAGATGCTGATGCATGGCTCAAGTGTAATCGAGGCTTTGAACATTCCAATAGGGCAGGCATCTGAGGAGGCCATTGACGCCAGACATAAGAGTGTCAGGAATATACGATGCAGCCATACATGCGAAATATTAAGGCCAAGAGGGAGATCAAGGGCCCTAAGTGAATTCTTAGGGCACCACGGCAAGCTGCCTCGGCGGGGCTGCCGCCACGCTGAGCCGCAGGCGAGATGGAGCCTCCTGCAGCAGTGCGGCGCAGGCCACACACTTCAAATGATAATTCAGTTTGTTTTTGAACATTTTATGAAATCACACTTCTTGCTCAAGATTTGCTGAACATGAAACTGGACCACATCCAGGATGACCCAACTCAGTGTTCACGAGCATGGCTGTCTGGGCCTGAAATTGAGCTCAGACCAAGGAAGAAAGCCATTTCCTGCGTCCAGCATGTCACCAACTCTCGAGATTCCCTGTTTTTTTTTTAACAGAAAACAACAGCCGGGTGCGAGTCACGCCTTGTATTTCAGTAAATGTTACAATGTTACGAAGTGAGCTGTGGCTCAAACATCCTGAGTGAGTGAGTGAGGCCTTGATGATCTGTGACACATCTGTCCTGATAATCGCCTGACTCGAGGCTCTTATCACCTCGGTTTTTTTCTGCTTCAGTACCAAGTGATAGTAAACCCCGTACTGTGAGTCCGCCATCACTGACATCACTCCGCCAAAGAGGAAATTAATCTGAACTGCCACACATAAGGGAAACTGCAGGAAGCCACCAGGCCTACACATGACTGTCACTTACCGTCCCCATCCATCAATATGTGTAATAATGTAAAGATGCCTAATGACTCAGCATTAACAAGCTGACTATTGTGTCTTCCACTCCTCCACCATTCATCTCTCCTCTGGGTATCCATTCACCACGGCACAAGCGCTTCCTTCTCACGGATGCACACTTCTACTTATTCCCTTTTCACACCAGAGGGACACGTTTTTGGCTTCCCACCACCGCTGCACTCTGCCTCTAGATGAACGAAGCGTGCAAGAGTGAGGCGGCCAGTGTGAAGCGTGCGGGGTGAGGCGGGTGCAAGGGTGAGGGGAATAGGGTTAAGAGCAGTGGGTGGTCATCAAACACATGACCTGACCTCGTTTCCTGACCTGAGCGAACTGGCCTTCAGACTCAACGGAATGGAAGTTATGGGAGGCAGCCAGGAAGTTAGACGATTTACACTGCACAGAGAGAGAGAGAGAGAGAGAGAGAGAGAGAGAGAGAGAGAGAGAGAGAGACCTAGAAACTTGACATCATTCAGATTATTTATGACCCAGAATCCTGAGCTAAACCAAACAAGGCGAGACGTATCAGGAGACGAAGCGTGCAGGTCGACTATGACCACAGCTCTCTCTCTCTCTCTCTCTCTCTCTCTCTCTCTCTCTCTCTCTCTCTGATGCCTCGCCCTCCTGTCCCCGCTGAAGGAGAATGAAGAGCACAGAACGTAATGAAATGCAGACCTAGTGAAATACGAGGGGCGGATATTGCTGCTTGCCTTTCGTGTTTGGGTGAGGCACTAGTAGTAGTGGTAGTGCTAGTGCTAGTGGTGGTGGTGGTGGTGGTAGTAGTAGTAGTAGTGGTGGTGATAGTAGTCGCGTATTGGATGTATGTGTGTGTGTGTGACGTAATTAAGTAAAGTGGGGTATGAGGGAATGAGATTTTTTCAACTATTTTTTCCCTTGCTAAATGTGACAGGATATTTTAGCACGTGACGTCGAGGGATTCATAAATTATTCGAGCTAGTAAATGTGTCCCCTTGTACACACACACACACACACACACACACACACACACACACACACACACACGGCCACCAATTCATACAGGAATTCGTAACACATCATTTCCTGAGTCCATTTCTTTGCAAACTTTGTACATCTTCCGACGCAGTTTCCCCGTTCGTCTCTCTCTCTCTCTCTCTCTCTCTCTCTCTCTCTCTCTCTCTCTCTCTCTCTCGTTCTTTTATTCCTCTGCGTTTGTTTCCGTTGTTGTTGTTGTTGTTGTTGTTGTTGTTGTTGTTGTTGATTTCTCTCTCTCTCTTCCGCTTCCTCTTTCTCTCTTTCTATTTTCTTTCTCTCTCTCTCTCTCTCTCCTTCTTTTCATTCTCTCTTTTTCTTCCCTTTCCTCCTCCTCCTCTTCCTCCTGGCCTTATGCTTCGGTATGTAATCTCTTTTACCTCTCTTAGTTTGCTGGTGTTCTTAAGAATCCATGGAAGAACCCTAACGATTTTTTGCTGTTTACTTATCCCATGTAGTCTGGTGTAATCCTCCTTCTATCCTCCTCCTCCTCCTCCTCCTCCTCCTCCTTCTCCTCTTCCTTCGCCGCATGTTCTCGAAAGGGGCACACAAATGGTCCTCAAAATACCATTGTTATATAAACTCTCTTCCAGCAAATATGTTCTCCTCCTCCTTCTCCTCTTCTCCTCCTCCTCCTCCTACTCCTCCTCCTCCTCCTCCTCCTCCTCCCTCCTCCTCGTAGAGATTATATCATACCTGTTTTGACAGGACGGCCCGTGTTGGCGTGGTGATGGTGATGCTGCTGGAATGTTAAAAAGGAAAGCTAAGGTGGGGAGTCTGGCAAAGATCAGAGAGAAGCTTTTCTGATTTTGTGTTTTGAAGAAATGTGGGAAGGTGAACGCGGTGTGGAATGCAGGAAGGGTGTTGCCAGTGATGCTGTTTGTGGTAGTGGTAGTTGTAGTGGGAGTAGTGGTGGTAGCGGTATTATTATTATTATTAGTATTAGTAGTAGTAGTGGTGGTGATGGTGGTGCAGGTGGGTGTGTGTAGTAGCTAGTTGTAGTAGTAATAGTCAGTAGTAGTAGTAGTAGTAGTAGTAGTGGAAGTGATCGTAGTGGTGGTGGTGGTGGTAGTAGTAGAAATGGTGGTGGTGGTAGTAGTAGTAGTAGTAGTAATAGTAGTAGTAGTAGTAGTAGTAGTATTAGTGGAAGTGATCGTAGTGGTGGTGATGGTGGTGGTGGTACTCATATTTCGAGTTTCAGCAATATTAGGTTGAATTATTAATGGCCGTGAAATGGCCATTACAAAAATCAGAATACTTGGTGTTAGTGAGTATTAAGGTCTTGAAATACTGTTGGGTCATTCCCCGGGGGGGAGTGCGCGGCGCACTAATCACCGCAGCATGATGAAAGGCACCAAGCACCCTTAGAGGAAATATTAATCACAGACTTTACAGGCAATAAGGTAGTGAACAATAGGGTTAATGCGTCATTTTTTAATACAATTCATAAAAGTTTAGCTGCTTACCACCACCACCACCACCACCACCACTACCGCATCCTCCTCCTCCTCCTTGTCTTCTCATATATCCTCCTTCGTATGGATCTTCTGTTTCATCATCATCATTACCATTCTTCTTGCAGTGATCGCCTCTCTCTTCACCCTTCCTCCTCCTCCTCCTCCTCCTCCTCCTCCTCCTCCTCCTTCTCTCCCTCCCTTGCATTTAGTTTTTCTTCCTTCTCCTTTCCGGCTTTCCCTTTTACTCTTTTCCTTTCCTTCTTAGCACCTGTCTCTCTGTCTGCCTGTCTGCCTGTCTGTCTTTCTGTCTCGCCGTCGGTCTGTCTGAATGCCTGCATGTCTGTCTGTTTTTGTCTTTTTTTTTTTGTCAGTGTCTGTCTTTGTCCGTCTGTCTGCCTGTCTCTGTCTGTCTTTCTCTATGTATATATGCATGTATGTATGCATGTATGTATGTATGTATGTATGTATGTATGTGTCACCTACATTAATGACTATATGCGCCTCAAGTTACAAACTCTTTAATTTTACGTAATTCGTCATGGCGCCTGGGTCGGTCTGTGTGTGTTCATATTTCGGTGTGAATTAGGTGTAACGAACACTTGATAGTTAACTTATGGTATTACCTCCTATGCTTATGATTCCTTAATGTACACCAAATATATTAAGTCGTTAGTTTCTTATATACTGAGAGGCATAAATGATTATTTTATTTATTTATTTATTTATTTATTTATTTGTTTGTGAGTGGTAAAGGCGCGAAGTGTTTGATGTGCCACAAGTCAGCAAGACACGTAGACTTTTCTGTGAACACATCAAGAAAACTTGCACACTGATAAAAAGTTCAGACGCAATGTTATCATTAATACTTCGTTTCTGTTATGGAAAAATGAAAGGTGAGAGGCTTCTAAAAACACCAACATGCAAAGCGATTAATCTTAAAACATAAAACTCTTGTGAATTTAGTATTATACAAACTAATCGTGTTGGTTACTCTTCAAGGCAGAATTAATCTCTCTCTCTCTCTCTCTCTCTCTCTCTCTCTCTCTCTCTCTCTCTCTCTCTCTCTCTCTCTCTCTCTCTCTCTCTCTTTCTCTCTCTCCTTTCTCTCTCTCTCTCTCTCTCTCTCTCTCTCTCTCTCTCTCTCTCTCTCTCTCTCTCTCTCTCTTAATAAGAGTGATGTCTACTGGATCGTGATATCTGCCAATATCTCCTTGGTTGGAATTCTAAACCTAACTACACATACATATACATATATTATCTAGTACTTCCTTTATAAGTGTGAATTTTGAAATTAACACTGGACTGTGAAAAATGAAATATATAATATGTACGTACGTGTTTCTGCTCAGTTTATGAAACAAAATAATGAACAGCATGTGCAGTGGTGGTATACAGGCTGTATCACGAGTTTCTGCAAAGACTGAGAAAAGGTGAAAAGAACGTGTAATTCTAAGTAGAAAATGTTGTATACACATATGCATTTTAAGGCTTTATTTTTTTACCCGTCAGAGGAGTTGAAAATGTACGGGACTCGCGGGTGTGCTCTGTGACATGACGGACACACTGTTGTGTACATGTCAGCAACCTCGGAGGTGCCACTTGCTCAAATAACGAATGGTTTAATCTTATTTTTTTGCGGTTTGTGTAATATTACAGTATCTTATACTAAGACAGACGGCATTAGAAAGCATTTAATTTACCAATAAGCATTACACGACAAACATTATTGCGGTGATTAAAAAATACTCCTGTAAAATGATACGCGGCATCATAGAAGCGAGGGAGGAGGGGGGAACGAGTCCAAGCGACCTTGAAAACAGCTGAGTGATGATGCCACGTAGCATTTTACAGGAGTACTTTTGATCACCGCAGTAACATTGTCGTGTAATGCTTATCGGTAAACTACATGCTTTTTTTAATACCAATTGTCTTGTTATAAAATAGTGTAATATTCCACAGTTTGCAAAAAATAGGATTAAACCAATCATAATTTGAGGAAATGGCACCTCCGAGGCTGACACAATGCAACCGTCTTGTACTTATTAATCTGTGTGTGTGTGTGTGTGTGTGTGTGTGTGTGTGTGTGTGTAGGCTTTTCAAAAGACCATGGAGTAAGTAGTCAGTAGATTTAAGTAGTAAGGAATCTCTCTCTCTCTCTCTCTCTCTCTCTCTCTCTCTCTCTCTCTCTCTCTCTCTCTCTCTCTCTCTCTCTCTCTCTCTCTCTCTCCCACACACACACACACACAGAGGACAGAGGGAGAGAGAGAGACAACCACACACCAAAAATAGCTCTTCATATTAATTTTGCCTTTTGTACTCAAAGACAACAAAACTTACCCAACTTGTCCCAACAAGGAGAAGAACCTTGTACCCTCAGACCCCAATTTCTACCTTAGGGGCGTGTTTCCTTCCCTCCCCAAGCCTCACCCACCTCTCCTGTGTGGGTGTGACGGGTGAGTCATTAATCTCCGTGACCGTAACCTTCTCCTCCTCTTCCTGCTTTTCCTTCCCTCCTCCTCCTCCTCGTCACACGGACTTCCTCCCCTCTGTCCAGATTTCTTCCTCCAGCCTCTCGGATCTTCAAGATTTAGTAGTGATTTTATTTGCTACTCCTCAATCATTACCATATTAGAGTTTGTTATCTTCCTCCTCCTCCTCCTCCTCTTCTTTTCTGATTTCCATACCTTAGTCCCTGCCGTCTTTTTTCCTCCTCCTCCTATTCCTCATTATCCTCCTCCTCTTCCTCCTCCTCCACCTGCTCCTTCTCTTCCTCCTCCTCCTTCTCCTCCTCCTCCTCCTCCTCCTCCTCCATGTTGCAGAAATATTCCCCTCTCGGTGTACATTTCTTGCTGTAACATCATTGCTCGTCATGGTTCAGCATTTCACATTTCCTCTTGCTACAGTTACTACTACTGCATTGGGTAAGGTCAGCAACAACACAACTCGGTGCTAATTCAGCTCTCCATGTACTCGTACAGTATATAGCGTGGTGTGCGCGTAAATCTCCGGTGTGTTTATTGTATGGTGATGGGGGAAAATCACTATAAAAAAGGATGAATTAAGCAGGCACTACTCTGCGCAGTATGAAAAACAAAAGAGTAATTCAGGGTTGTATTTCCAAAGCGTACTCAATATTCCCCGGAACGTGACCGCTGTATATTTCTTTTTTTACATAAATTAAAGTTTCAATGATTTTCTCTTGATTTCCAGATTCTTGCATATCACATATTTCCGGTTACTGATAAGTCATAAATTTCGAAGGAACCCGGATGCTCGATAGACACAGTCTCCGTTTTTTAATTGAATTCCGCTCCAAAATTATTGCAATACTTCGTTTTCCGGGTCCGGAGAGGTACATATTTTTATCAAGTGTATGGTATTGTTCCCTAGCTTGTATTTTATCGGGATATTTTCACCCGTCACCAAACAGAAGGTAGTCGTTATATCTATGTGCGCTGCGTGCGTATATGTCCTCCATATTAGTGAGAGTTGCGTGTGCTGTGTGCCCGCCAACTTTGATTCCAAGTCGTGGCTCTTTTTTGCAGCACGTGCTT
This sequence comes from Scylla paramamosain, assembly GCF_035594125.1. NCBI lineage: Eukaryota > Metazoa > Arthropoda > Malacostraca > Decapoda > Portunidae > Scylla > Scylla paramamosain. The sequence continues at coordinate 7,334 of NW_026973759.1, forward strand.
TTGATCCTGCCATTACACACCACGAGGAATGAATCTCTGCGTGTTCATCTGTGTGCTGATTGTTTGTGGATGGAGCGACACTGAACACACCGCCCCTCGCCTCCCTCAGCTGCCCCGCCTGGCTGTGTGCCTGTTTGCTTCATTGACTTGCTGGCGTGGTAGCAGGCGGGGCAGGCGGGATGGCTGACTGGCTCTGTTGGTTGCCTGCCTGGCTTCAGGTCAGGTTACTGTGCGTTAGTGTGTGTGTGTGTGTGTGTGTGTGTGTGTGACAGGCAGGACGGTTGGGAGGAAAGCTGTGTGTTTGATTGGCTAGCGTTTGCGTTGTTGGATGGTTGCATGGGGGTGAGTGATTGGTTGGATGACTGGCTGGCATAGAAGAAAGACTAGATGGTTTAGTGTGTGGATAAGTAGGTGGGGATGACTTAAGTGATCGATGAATGAATGGGTATAGACTTTTATGGGTGGTTGTATATATGAATAATGGCAAGGTGGCTGGCTGGCTGGGCTGCTGAGTGGCTTGTTTAGTGGAGTGGCTGGCTAATTGGGTGGTTGTTAGACTAAGTAGACTGGCTTCGTTAGGTGGCTGAGTGGCTGGGCTTAGCTGGGTGGATGGGTGGCTGATGGTTGGCTTGGTTATAAGGCTTAGCTTGGTTGGGTTGTTAGGATGCGTGTCTCCGCTAGGTGGCTTGGGTGGGTGGTCTCGCTAGGTAGCTGGCTGTGAAAGTGGCTGAGTGGCTTCGCTGGGTGGCTGATGGCTGGCTTGGCGAGAGATGACTTGTTTGGTTGGCTGGACAGGATGGGTGGCTTGGTTGGATGACTGGGTGGCTTGGGTGGGTGGTCTGAGTGGCTTGGGTGGGGTGGCTGGTTTGGTCACGCACGCTTCCACCAGTTGCTCACCGCCGCCCGAAGTCGATACCAACCTCCTCTGGCACTCCTCTCAGCTGATCGCGACTCACTGCTGCTGTCCAGCCCGGCCCAGGGTGTGTCATACCTGGCCCTTTTTCCCTTCATTCGCACCACATAACGCATACAGACCCCTCGTAAAGAACACAGTTCATATCTTTCCTCGTTCCCCAGTATGCTGCTGATCATCCCTTCTCGCGTGCAGTTTTACGTTAGATCACCGACAGAAATGCGTGTTTTTCTCTGCGGGTTTATGAGCAGTATGTAGTATTCCGTGAGGTGTGCCCGTGCAGGGGGACTCGCTGTGTGTTTGGCGCGAAGGCGACGTTTGAATGCATCGTGCGGTTGGCAGCCGGGCGTTGAAACATGGCGGGGAAACTTGTTATCTCAGTGGGCCGGCACCGTCAGGGAGGTGCCAGAAGGGCTATGCAGGATTTCTATAAAACGGGTAATCGCGAATCCGATTACTTGCCCCTGTTGGATTCGTGGGATTCGAGTCCTCCACGAATCCTATGTACTCTTAAGTTCTTAACAAGCCCCGGGCGCCCGAGATTCTTCCTATTGTCTGCCAGGCGCAGAGATTCGTTGGTGCTTGCAAGGGAATCCAAGCACGGACAGAATCCAGGATTCCCCTCCACTCTGTCACAAACATCAACGACTCTCGCCCTTTGGCTACAATTTGCTGAGATGCAGACCGTCTTTCCCCATGATGCTTACCAAGGATATATATATATATATATATATATATATATATATATATATATATATATATATATATATATATATATATATATATATATATATATATATATATATATATATATATATATATATATATACTCGTATATATATATATGTGTACAGTCAATACCTGAATCCAGACAATTTGTAAAGTGACTTATTTTTTCAGGCAATTTGTGAACTGCCTGGTTAGGTTAGGTTAGGTTAGGTTAGGTTAGGTTAGGTTAGGTTAGGTTAGGTTAGGTTAGGTTAGGTTAGGCAGTTCACAAATTGCTCTGAAAAAATAAGTCACTTTACAAATTGTCTGGATTCAGGTATTGACTGTAACATATATATCTCACTCGACTATACTCGTAACTGCTCATTGTATTTTCATGATTGTATATTTATATCATGGAAATCTTTATATAATATATATATATAATATATTTATAAATATATATATATATAATATATATATAATATATAATATATATTTATATATATATATATATATATCTATATATATATATATATATATATATATAATATATATATATATATATATATATATATATATAAAGATTTCCATGATATAAATATACAATCATGAAAATAAATGAGCAGTTATAGTCGAGTGAGACACACTGCAGCAAGGTGAAGGGTGGTGAAGGGTGCACACTACAAGTAACCATTCAGATTGCTGTTATTAGTGACTTTAGCAGCCACAGCACGATCATTTTCTTCCTTATGCTCTGCGTACTCAATCGGATGTTTTATGCGGAGGTGCTTGAAGAGGTTGGAAGTTGTGCTTCCACTGAACTTCAAGGTGTCTTTACACACCAAACATATTGCTTGTTCTGGAGTTGATAGCTCCATATAATCCCAAATGAGCGCATTTCTGCCATGCTTGGCTTGCCATCATGCAGAACCACTGTTTTTTATTAAATTTAGGGTATTTACAGAAAGACCCTTAAAACGAAAGTAGAGTACTCAACTGGAGACGCCACGGCTTTGGGGAGACCTACGTAAAAGCTGGATAGTTACTGAAATAATATTTTGGCTTTTATTATGCAGGTAAAAAGTTGCTGCAAAACAGTGTTAGAAGTAACCATACATAATTAATTATATTAGGTATGCATTTACCCATGCGGCCGACTACCACAAATTCTCCCCCCTCCTTATCAGTCCTCAGCCTCGACTGAGAGCTCCGCTCACGTCACGTCCTCTCTCTCTCTCTCTCTCTCTCTCTCTCTCTCTCTCTCTCTCTCTCTCTCTCCTCTCTCTCTCTTCTCTCTCTCTCTATATATATATATATATATATGCCATAGGTATGACGTGACATGAAATTGTCGAATCAGCTCCAACGAAAGAGATTGTGACTTTGGCAACACTATAAGCTTCCACATGTCGCTAGCGTACACAAGTAAATTTCATAACTAGCCCCTCAGACCTCATTGTTTATATGCTCCAAAAACATGATTAATAACATCATACAGACTTTATTAATGTACAAATCAATTTACTCTTACGCCCTTGTGGGCGTCTGTTGCAGCTTCCGACTTGACAGAAGCCTGACTACCTCTCAGCCATGGACATCACCACCGCGGAATCTCGCAGTGTTTCTTTGTATTCCCGCGCTGGATGTCCCGCTGCCGAAGTATCTGGAAATATGAATTTCTTGTGTTTTTTCTGAAAAACTGGATGCAAATTCTAGTTGATGTTAGAAGGATGGAAATTTCCTGGTCCCGTCTAGGGAAGCATTCCTCGTTATAGGACAATGCTGCCATTTGTTCACCTGTAGACCTCCGACGATACACTCAAAAGGAAAAATGGTGTCATAATTACTAGTGAAATGCTTTTTTCGAAGATGTCCCTCAAAAGTGTCCCTCGATTGTTAGTGTGTCGCTGTGTGCCTCTCATTGCACCCCTCCCTCCCCTGTGCTACGCCTCGCTTCCCTGTAGGTCCCTCTGAGTGCCGAGGGAATGTAGGTCAGCCCTTTGAAGTATCCATCGGAGGCACGCCGTCCCTTCCCTATCACAATTTAAGTAAAAAATAAGGTAACACGAATTCTGGAAGGATAGAAAATATGTTTCAGTAAAGCCCAGGCGCCAGTACCAACCACTTCGGCTCCTCCAGCGCAAAGTGAGTTTAATTGTCAAATAAAATTGTGGCTCACGCTTAGCTGACACCTGGGAGGTACTGAGGAAAAAAAGTAAATAAATAAAATAAACAAATAATATCCGCAAATTAAAGGTGCATGCAGCAAACACTCACCTCTGTTGTGGAAGCCTGAGTGGGCCGCTGCCTCGCCTGCGGTATCGGAATATCATCGCCGAAAAAAAAAATAATTTCCCTCTCTTTCGAATCCAAGGAAATAAAAAAAAGTGACGACTCGCGAAGTTTAATAAACCTCACCGGTGGAAATTATATTCCGAAAATATAAAAAAAAGAAAAAAAAAAACTGTGAAGGTGGCAAAAAAGCACGTGAATAAGTACTGTTAAGTGGAACGTTCGTAGTGACACCCCCGAGCCGCCCCCCCAAAACATTGCCACCACCACCACCACCACCAATTTGACTTTCCAACCTATTGCTGGTGAAGGGAGGTTATACCTTTCCCTCCTCTTCCTCCTCTTCCTCCTCTTCTTCCTCGTCCTGGCACCCGCTGCTACCAAAGAAGTGAGACCCGCCAAGAGCGTTCCTCCTCTTACTATTTTTCTCCCTCCTCCCTTTCGCTCTCCTATTCTTTCTTCCTGCTTTTGATGTCCCAGTCACTATTTCCGTCTGACGTGAAATTTCCCACCGTCCTTTTGGCGTGGGGCGTGATGGCGTGGGCGGCGAAGGGGCGGCTGTGCTGTACTGGCAGTCCTGACACTGGGACAGCACTCTGTTCTCCTCACGCGGCCCAGGGAGGAGATGGTTCCACTTGGTGCGTCCCACGTTCAAGTTCAGCTTTTTACAATGCACGCCATGGCTAACTGATCTCTTTAGTTAAGCTTTTCCCTTTTTCCCCCGTGTTAGTTTCCCGCCCCTGTGATTCTGTTTTCATTTGAGTGTCCGTGCTCGCGGTGTTGTGCAGTGCCTAGAGAGAGAGAGAGAGAGAGAGAGAGAGAGAGAGAGAGAGAGAGAGAGCTACATGTGCCTATGCTTGTGTGTGTGTGCGTGTGTGCGTGGATACTTTCTTGTTTATCTCGCTGGGGTCTAAGAAAGTTTCCCTTCCTTTCCTCCGTGTTTTCCTTTACCCTTCGCCTCCTCTTCCTCCTCCTCCGCGTCAGCAAGATCCAGTTTGTAAAGATGAATGACGTGAGAAGCCTGTGTTTACCCTTCAGCCTCCCCTCTGCGCCTTCCGCGTGGCTCTCCCTCGCTGCCCACCTCTCTCAGTGCTTTAAACTTGCCTGTTATCCTCCGGTGTTAGTGGATTGATATTTTAAACGTTCTTTTGTTCTTTTTTTTCTCGTTTTCACATCTGTGGGTCTTGGTTTGCTATTCATATCTCGTTTTCTTTCAATTTCCTTGCCTGTTTTATTCTCCAGTGAGTCAGTTGTTGATGCTGTTGTTTTTTCGTCCTTTTTCTGTGGTTTTCTGTTGTGAATTCGGTAGTTTTATTCGGTTTCCCCTATTCGTAACTCTTATTTATCGGTGCACGAGTTCGTCCCATATCTGAAGTCATGTCTTTTGCATGAGTCTATAATGGGAAAAAGAAGCAGACAGTGGCATCCCATCCCATCCACTTGAATTCGCTCCCCTCACAACATTTTATGAGTGAAAAGTTTTGTTTCATTGGGGGAAGTTGTATACAGCACATCCAACACACAGTCCTGCCTTCCCTCAGGGCCGCGATTAATTTTATGTCTGCTGCCTTTTGAGTTTCTGCTGCTTAAGGAATTTTACGTGAAAAGAACAACCAACTTTCTTCCGTGTTTGGTGTTTGGCTTCATCTTCCTTGTGTGTTTCTCTGCCAGCCAGTGATGTGTTCAGAGTACGGATGTCTTGAATTTGCTGCCTCAGATATCCTTCCTTCTGTCCTCTCCTTGTTTATCATTTCCACAGTGTATTTCTTATCCAATTCTTGTGTTCAGCGTGTTTTCTCTCCTTTACTACTTTATTAGCATATATCTTCGTTTTTGCGTATTATTTCTTTATTGTGAGTTTTTTTTTCTCTGTTCTTTATTCTCTTACTTTTTGTTGTTGTTGTTTATTTACTTATTTATTTTCACATGTGTCTCGAAGGCTTTATTTATTTCGATATTTTCTGTATTCATATATGTGTCTTTCCTGTTTTCTTTGTCTTTTTCTTTTCCCTTCTTTTCTTCCTTCATTCCTTTTTCTTTCTATCTTTTTCTCTTTGTTCTATATATATATTTTTTTTTTTTTATTTCTTTCCAAAATACTTGTACATTATACTACGCATCTTTCTTTCTTTCATACTCTCTTGTGATTCTTTTTTTTTTTTTTTTTTTGCAAACTCGAATTCATCCCACAATCCCACTTTTTTTTCTTTTTTGTAACCTCTACACGGCACCTCTCTTTCTCTCCCTCTCCTTTCTTTATTAATACCTGTAACATTTTCTTACACGCGTCCGGAATCACTTAGGTTCATTTCTCTCACGTTGCTGTAATAAAGAACATTGTTTCCCGGCTCACCTTCGTTTGTATTGCTTTTCTTTTGCGTCGGGTTTCGTATCATAATTCTGTTACGTTAAAGTTTTGTGAGTTTTTAGCGGGAAAGTTTTATGGAGGAATATTACGTCGAGACATGTGGGGTTGGGGTGCTGCAGGGCTAGATTGGGATAGGCTGGGACAGGTTAGAGTGAGGTTTGGGTGCATTGGCGGGTAAGAACAGGTTGGAGCAAAGTTCGGGGGGGTTAAGTTAGGTTGGAGGGAAACTGGGATATATTGAGGTAGGTTGTGACGAGATGTGGTAGGTTAGAGTGAGGTTAGGTTAAGTTAAGGTGTAGTGAATAGTTTTGAGTAGGTAAGGATGAGATTGCAGTAGGTTGGAGCAGGTTAAGGTTGATTGGGGTAGGGTGGAGTGAGGTTGAGATAGATTATAGTAGGTTGGAATGGGTTGGGATAAGTTGAGTCATGAAATAATGGGTTGGGGCGCGCTGGGGTAAGGGTTAGATGGGCTACGGTAATATTGGCGAGAGGTTATGGGATAAGACTGGGTTCGTAGAGGCTCTCTAGCACTAAAAAAGATCCTTTGAGGTTCTGCCGAGGTTCAACTTGTCTCGTAGCGTTTCGCTGCCTTGCCGTGTGATGTGGCGTAATGTGGGTTTTATTCATCGCGGTGTGGGACCCCCCTCCCAAAAAAAAAAAAAAAAAAATGAAAAGATAAAATTCTGCTGATTATTTATTGTAATTTCCCTTCCGGCTGGTAAAATCTGCGATACGTATGCGAAAAGTTTCCATAATGAGCGTAAGTGGAGTAAAACAAGCGCATGTTTTGATGTTTTTCCTCTTTCTTTCTCTTTGTTTTTCCGCCTCCTTTTGCCTTGGCTTTTCTTTAATCGCCCTCTAAGGAGAACATTGTTTTCTTTCCATTTTAATATCATATATATATATATATATATATATATATATATATATATATATATATATATATATATATATATATATATATATTTTTTTTTTTTATGATTATACGAAGGATGGTGTTTGGTTGTGCAAAACATATATATATATATATATATATATATATATGCAAAACAAGGACACATACACACTACATATTTCTACAAACTAATAATTAATTCCGACACACACACACACACACACACACACACACACACACACACACACACACACACACACACACACACACACACACTACAAATTTCTACAAATCATATACAAACTAATAATTAATTCCCAGAAGGATTCGCAAAGAACATTAAAAAACAATATTAAAACATTAAAACAAGTGGAATTTCACATAAAAATGTGTGTGTGTGTGTGTGTGTGTGTGTGTGTGGTCTTTTCCTGTTTATTTGCATATATTTTTTTTTTTTACAATTTCTTGTTTCATTAAGTGTTGTGTATTTTTCAGCTGTCTTTTGATGCATTTGGAGTTTTCTTCGTTCTCTCTCTCTCTCTCTCTCTCTCTCTCTGTCTCTGTCTGTCTCTCTCTCTCTCTCTCTCTCTCTCTCTCTCTCTCTCTCTCTCTCTCTCTCTCTCTCTCTCTCTCTCTCTCTCTCTCTCTCTCTCTCTGAACCCCAACAATTTCTTGTATTCCACACAAAGCCTTTCTCTCATCCTTCTCCCTTCCTTCCATCTCTCATTCTTCATCTCCCTCCCCTTCTTCCTTCCTCCCTCCCTCCTTCCCTTTCCCTCCCACGTCCCTCCCGCTTGCCTCCCTCCATCACGTTGCAGACCTTCATTCACTCAGAGTTAATCCATCACATCTACTCTCCTGTTTCTTCTCTTTTTCTCTCTTCCCCGTTCTCTCCTTCCATGTTTCCATTCATCCACCAAGCCACTCACTACTCTTTTCCTCCTTTCCTTGCTTCTCTCTTCCTTCTCCCCTCTTTCCTTTTCGCCCGTCCACCCGTCCGTCATTTCTCCCTCTCCTTCCTTCCATTCATCCTCACTTCCTTCTTCTTTCCTTTTCATTCCATCCTCCTCTGATTTTTGCTTCGGTGTCTCTCTCTCTCTCTCTCTCTCTCTCTCTCTCTCTCTCTCTCTCTCTCTCTCTTTCCTTTCTTCTTCTCTATCTTTCTTCTTTCTTACCATCATACAAACACCTTTAAAAACTCGAGTGACTTCCTCTACACCGTGTTTTTTCTTTCCCTCAAGATTATAAAGAACATAGTAATTCATTGTGTTGTCATGGGTGTCTTTCCTGTTGTCAATACAGAATTCCCGCTGAACCTTCGATATCATCAATCAGACACCCTTGAAAACCCCAATAACTACCACTACTGCCTGTTTTATTGCTTCCCCCCCCCCCCTCTCTCTCTCTCTCTCTCTCTCTCTCTCTCTCTCTCTCTCTCTCTCTCTCTCTCTCTCACCACGATTATAAAGACCACAGTGATAAATTGAATTCCTGTTAAACTCTCAGCCATCGTGCAAACACCCTTGAAGGCTGCAGTGCCTTCCCCTAGAGCGAGCTATAAATACAATGGAGTTACTGAATATTGCCTCACCCTTCATGAATATACCGCGGAACTCTCCCTGGTGAGGGATGAGGATGAGGCGGCGGCGGCGGCGGCGGCGGCGGCGGCAGCGGCGGCAGCAGCAGAGAGAGAGAGAGAGAGAGAGAGAGAGAGAGAGAGAGAGAGAGAGTGTGTTGCATTCCATGGTCACCAACGTGTAAGCTTTAGTAAATGCCATAGTTTGCAATATATACAACTTATAGAATACTAGAATTACATTTTGGCGTGGCCACTAACATGATTTGCACTTCGTGAAGGAGAGGCGAGGTGAAATAAAGGAAGGTAAGGTATGAGGTGCATTATTATATTAAAAAAAAAAAAAAGGTAAGGCAAGACAAAGCAAGGCAAGGCAAGGCAAGGCAGGTGCTAAGTAAGGTAACATAAGTAAGGTAAGACATGCATGAATCTGAAAAGAGGAGCACTCGGTAAGTACTTATTTCTACTTACTTATTCGGCGAGTTCGAAAGCTGCATTCTTCCCTGAGATACACGTTGTTCTGCACCTCACCACACCACGACACTTGACAGCAAGCCGAGGCCACTCAAGTCTTTCCAAGCGTTAGCCGAGTGAAAACATTATTTCAGTACCAGCCAGTCTTCCTCACCTGCGTCACTCACGAAGGCACTCACTCACTGTTTCCTGAGACAATCAGATTATGGGTCGTGGTGAGGCTGCGCAAGAGTGGACACGCGTCTTCCTGTACCAGAACACAGCCTTTGACCAGTAACTACCTGGGTCTATGTCACTCACCACACTACGTTAACAGCACATATAAAATCACATAGGTACTCTGCCTGCACATCGTCTGAGATCAATATCAATGAGCACTCACTTAATATTAATAAGCCTATTACTGTGCAACGCTTAAGATCAGCGTCAATGAGTTCCGGTTTATAGAAACTCAAAACAACGAAAGAAAATCACATTTCAATACCAATCAGACACATGCCTTGCTTCCTGAGGCTCTGTCACTAACAACACCACTTTAAGAGCACACATAAAAGCACACAGATATTCTACTGCAATTGTCCAACATATAAAATTAGCACTATTAAGTTCCGGGTTAGAGAACGCTTGAGAACGTACGAAAATGAACAAGTCAGGTACTACTTCACCACTTCGCACTGTCACTAATCACACCACGGCAGCACTTATAAAACCACACAGTAACTGCTGTAACAAGGCAGATTCCTCGACACTACGGCCCACGCTGGTACTCTCGCAGCCCGCCGCCGCTGACTGGCTGGCGAGCTTCACTTGATTCTGTGGCCCGTATTCCCAAACGCTTCGCTTTCTCACCACGACTGTTTTCAAAGGCCACACAAATTACACGCCGGATTCTCAGGTGTTTCTCCGTTAATAATGTAGAGATCTTGTTATTCTATCACTGAAACTGTAAAAAACATCCTCAAGAATCCGTGTCACTTGAACAAGAGCCTTTTGAATGTAGTGGAGGTGCGGCACAGAAGTGTTTCATAATATGGTTCAGTCTTGTCCCGTCACCTGCCTACACTTGCCACCTGACCTTCCTTGCATTTCTGAGTGTGTATTATTTTATTTGGAAAGCAAGTTACTACCAGACTGTGTTATAATAATGTAAGGACACAACTGTTATGAAGAAAATCTGTTTAGGATCTGCTTCAGTTAATGAACCTACAAGTGATTTACAAATAAAGCTTCTCGCCACGGAAACGGAGGCAGGGCTGGTGGTGGTGGTGGTGGTGTAATGTCGCCCACTCATCTGCCATTATCCCAGCATCAGTGTTTTCTTTCCCTTCATCAAGCTGTAATGGGTGCGCTGCAGGGCGGTGGCTGGGGGGAGCTTATTGATGAAAAGTTATTGTGATTTAATTAACTCGTATTACTACTTAGCGTCATTCTTCCTGTTGGTAATCATTATTCTATTCTTATTGCTCCTCCTCTTCCTGTTCTTCTTCTTCTTCCTCCTCCTCCTCCTCCTCTTCCTCCTGCTGCTCCTGCTCATCATCACTACTATCATCACCCTCATCCTCACCATCAGCGTCAGCCTCTCTGAGTACACAGTAACAAAAGCTTCCCAGTAACAAGCCTGCTACCCAGCTTCACAGTAACAAAAGCTTTGTCACAGCTTCCCTCGGTCTCCTCCTCTCCTCTGTGTCGGCTACCTACACTTTTTCCTCTGGATCTCTGTATTGAAGTCACGCAGTGTATAAAAGGGTCTTTTCAGTGCTTCTTCCACAGATTAATAAAATCACCACACATTATTCTTTTCTCACTATCTCATACACATATTAAGTTGAAGTGACGCAGAAATTTAAGTAAAAGCTTTGTCAGTCACCTCACCACCTCCTATGATTAAAAACAACACGATTTAACAACCAAACAGGCCAGGCTCAAGCAGCTGCAGTGGTCCTAGGCAGCTGCAATGGGCCTCAAGCACGTGCAACGAGTCCACTAGTGAACCTGTGCATCTGCAACGAGGCTATCAACAGCTGCAGTGGGTCTAAGCAGCTACAATTGACCTACCAACGGGCTCAAGCAGCTGCAGTGGTGCTAAGCTGCTGCACTGGTCCTTGGCAACTGTGTTCCTAAGCAGCTGCAATGGTCCTAAGCAGCTGCAGTGATCCTAAGCAGCAGCATCAGTGACAAAATGGTCATAAACAAAAAAGAAAAAAAAAAAACACCCATGAGAACCCAACAATTTCCAGTCGTCTTTGAAAACTTCCCTGCAGCCTCCAGCAGCCGCCACTCCTGCACATTGCGTAGCCACACCAATGCCCGCACAGGGACGCCCACACCTCGTGACTGATTTCCACCTAAACGCCTCACGCGCCTCTGCACCTCAGCCTGCCTTCCATCACACACAGTGTGTGTGTGTGTGTGTGTGTAACTAATACTACAACAGGACTAGTGACAGCGGTGTTTGGAAGCAGGAACGTGGCGGCGATGGCGGAGATAATTATAATTGGTAGCGCGGGACAGGAGGCCAGTGTGGAGGGCGTGTATAGAGGCAGGCGGCACTAGTGGTTGAGCTGTGCGCGTTCAGAGTGTTGGCGAGTCAATGAGGATGGTATGAAGGCCTTCAGTGTCGTTAGAGAGAAGGTGCTTCGCCTCGTGTCTCGTGTTCATGGAGTGGATCGGTGGTGGCGAGGGTGGCGGGTGGTGGGCATGCGCGATCACGGCTGTGAGCTGAGAGCCTCTCAGAGTATAGGCGACTGGAGTCCCTAAGCCAGTGAGGGAGAGAAGGTTCATGTTATAGGATTTATTAATATTGATGTTGTTTTGTTTAGTACTGTCATAATTTGCCTGCTACTTATTTTCCTTGTGGTGCAGTGAAGTGAATGGCGTGTGGCGGTGTGGTGAAGTGTCGCGTGTCCCTCGTTCTGGTGGTGAGCGCGGTACTTGGTTTTGACTTACTGCCTAAACACGGGCTTACTGATGGCTGTGACACGCACGGAGGGCGATAATGGCGATGCGAGGAAGGAAAACCTGTGTGTTCAAATGTGTTAAGTTCTGAGGTGCGCGTGACAAAATTGCTGTGGTGTGAGTGAATCAAATACGTTCCGTAAGCCGCGGCCGCCTGTCACTGATGTTCTGCTGTTACGTTGTTTTTGCCGTGATCCAATTACACAGTGAAAGAGATCGTCGTGATCCCAGTGCAGTACTGTAATGGGCGGTGTCCTTACTGCCGTGCTGTCGGGAGTGTTGCTGTGCTGCCCTGCTTTCAGGAAGTATTGCCGTGTGTCGGAAAGTGTTACCGCGCTGCCGGGAAGTGTTGCTGTGCTACCAGGAAATGTTGTCGTGCTACCAGGAAGTGTTGTACTGCCAGGAAGCGTTACCGAGTGCCGAGAAGTGTTACCGCGCTGCCGGGGAGTGTTGCTATGCTACCAGGAAGTGCTGTCGTACTGTCGGGAAGTGTTGCTGTGCTACCAGAAAGTGTTGTCGTACTGCCTGGAAGTGTTGCCGTGTTACCAGGAAATGTTGTTGTACTGCCTGCCGGGAAGTGTTGCCATGTGTCGGGAAGTGTTGCCGTGTTACCAGGAAGTGTTGTTGTACTGCCTGGAAGTATTGTCGTGCGCCGGGAAGTGTTGCCGTGCTACAAGAAATGTTGTCGTAATGCCGAGAAGTGTTGCCGTGTGTCGGGAAGTGTTGCTGTGCTACCAGGAAGTGTTGTCGTGTGCCGGGAAGTTTTGCCGTGTGCCGGGAAGTGTTGCTGTGTTACCAGGAAGTGTTGTACTGCCGGGAAGTGTTGCCGTGTGCCGGGAAGAGTTGTCGTGATGCCGGGAGGTGGTCGTATTGGTGACCTTGGTGAAATGACAGAGCAAACGACAGCAGATGGCAGTAGTCTTGAAGAGTACAAACATTAGTAGTGCCATGGTCTCTCAAATGCTTGGCCACGGCACGGCAACAGAAGTGCAGTGTACCCATCGCGGAGGGACAAATCAGGTATGTTATTTCAAAGAGTCACGTGAACACAGTTACAGGTTAGTTACTTTATCTAATTCACCGGGAAGATTATTAGTTTCCAGTTTGGCCACTGTGCCAGGAGTCTCATAGGGATTGGAGCTCTAGGCCAGTATTTAGTTCTTGTACAAATGGAAAATAATAGTAATGTATTAACACAAATTTTTCAAGATCGCTGTTGGCTACTTATGAAGTTCTAGGTCAGTGATTCAGTTGTGTGCCCTGATTATCAACGAAGTGCTCAGCCTAACTTTCTTGGATAGGTATGTGCTCTTAAATTTTATATTTGTACCCTTTAATAGCCCTGCATTGCACTGACTACAGGCTAAGTGCACCGTCAAGGCCTAAGATGCACCTTGAGTGCGCCACATGGCAAAGTTTGAGAACCACTGTTCCAGATGAAGCGCTAATCTGGTCAAAACAAACTCTGGGCCTCCTGAAATGGTTACTAGCGTTACCTCACGTATCACATCACCTTGCCGCTACCCTTAGTGAAGTCCCCCAGATAGGCTGCAGCCTGCATACTTATTACAGTCCACTTTAAAAGGGAAAATTTACATTTGACTAGCACGATGCCCTGACGGTCCACCTGACCCTCCCGCTGCTGCCGCAGACGCTTTATACAGCTCTATATCGGTGGCTGACCTCAGTAATCAGTGCGTGGTTTTCTGAACAAAAATGCTACACATACTTTAAGAAAATCGTCATCTCTCTGTGGACACAAAACAGAACTTGTTTCATTCTAATACAAGCTTGCCATCGTGAAGAGACATTCCCGTGTATTCTTATCTAGGAATGCACATATACCTGTGCACATATATCTGCAGTTTAATATCAACATGCAGTTTAATATTAATAAATGCAAAGTGCTTAGCGTAAGTAGAGGAAACCCACACAGTACGTACACATTAAACAATGATACTCTGGTAGGTACAGTGTGCGAGAAAGATTTAGGAGTTATAGTTAACTCTGAACTCCGTCTAGGGAAACAATGCACAGAGGCCAGAAACAAGGCAAATAGGATATGGGACGCCAGCCAGGGCGGAGGTGAAGGTAGTGGTCAGTGGGAAGGAAATGGCAAGATTAACAGGAAAGGAAAGGTACAATGAAGAGAAGATGGGAAGGGTACGGAAAAAGAAAGAAAAAAAAGAAAGAAAGGGAAAGAAGACAAGTGTTGGTGGGAAGGGTCCAGTAGGCGACTCCAAGTAACCCCAGGTGTGGGGAAGCAGGGGAAGGGAGCAGCAAGCGAGGTAGCTACTAAGGCCGCCAGTCCTTGGACGCGGAAGCTCTTGAGTCGTAAAATCTTGCGCCAATGTAAAGCTTTAACGTGGATCCGCTGACGGCGAGGCAGCTGTGGATCGTCAGGTTTTTAATGGTTTGCTAGTGACGACCCGCCTCACTTTGTGTTGCCTTCCACTAAGTCCAGGCACAACACTTGGTGACTTGGAGAGAGAGAGAGAGAGAGAGAGAGAGAGAGAGAGAGAGAGAGAGAGAGAGAGAGAGAGAGAGAGAGAGAGAGAGAGAGAGAGAGAACGAACGTGTGTGTGTGTGTGTGTGTGTGTGTGTGTGTGTGTGTGTGTGTGTGTGTGCGCGCGCGCGCGCGCGTGTGTGTGTGTGTGTGTGCGCGCGCGCGCGCGCGTACCTGCGTGAGAAAAAGGGAGGAGGGAGAGGAAGGGAGAGTGTATGGAAGTAAGGGAGTAGATGTAGAAATACATCAAGCCGAGAGGGTTAATGACGGAGGAAAGGTTGAGAATCCCTGCCTTAGACATACCAAAATCTTTTGATATAGTCTGGCACAAAGCTTTGATTTCCAAACTACCTTCCTACGGCTCCTATCTTTTCTCTGTAGCTTTATCTCAAGTTTCCTTTGTAACCGTTGTGTTGTTGCTGTGGTAGACGGTTACTGTTCTTTTCCTAAGTCTTTTAACAGTGGTGTTTCTCAGGGTTCTGTCCGGTTACATACACTTCCTATTACTTATTGATGATCTTCTAAACCAAATTTCTTGTCCTATCCACTCCTACCCTGATGATCCTACCCTGCACTTTTCCACGTCTTTTCGTAGACGTCCAACACTTTATTAAGTAAATTCAAGCAGGAAACCCACAGAACGCCTGACTTTTGATCTCTCTAAAATTTCTGATTAGGGTAGAGCAAACTTAGTATTGTTCAAATTTTTTTTATATATGTAGGAGGGACACTGACCAAGGGCAACAAAAATCCGATAGAAAAAAAATGCCCACTGAAATGCCAGTCCCATAAAAGGGTCCAAAGCGGAAGTCAAAAATTGAAGGATAAATGTCTTGAGACCTCCCTCTTGAAGGAATTCAAGTCACAGGAAGGTGGAAATACAGAAGCAGGCAGGGAGTTCCAGAGTTTACCAGAGAAAGGGATGAATGATTTGAGAATACTGGTTAACTCTTGCGTTAGAGAGGTGGACAGAATAGGGGTGAGAGAAAGAAGAAAGTGTTGTGCAGCGAGGCCGCGGGAGGAGGGGAGGCATGCAGTTAGCAAGATCAGAAGAGCAATTAGCATGAAAATAGCGGTAGAAGACAGCTAGAGATGCAACATTGCGGCGGTGAAAGAGAGGCTGAAGACAGTCAGTGAGAGGAGAGGAGTTGATGAGACGAAAAGCTTTTGATTCCACCCTGTCTAGAAGAGCAGTATGAGTGGAACCCCCCCAGACATGTGAAGCATACTCCATACATGGACGGATAAGGCCCTTGTACAGAGTTAGCAGCTGGGGGGTGAGAAAAACTGGCGGAGACGTCTCAGAACACCTAACTTCATAGAAGTTGTTTTAGCTAGAGATGAGATGTGAAGTTTCCAGTTCAGATTATACGTAAAGGACAGACCGAGGATGTTCAGTGTAGAAGAGGGCGACAGTTGAGTGTCATTGAAGAAGAGGGGATAGTTGTCTGGAAGGTTGTGTCGAGTTGATAGATGGAGGAATTGTGTTTTTGAGGCATTGAACAATACCAAGTTTGCTCTGCCCCAATCAGAAATTTTAGAAAGATCAGAAGTCAAGCGTTCTGAGGCTTCCCTACGTAAAATGTTTACTTCCTGAAGGGTTGGACGCCTATGAAAAGATGTAAAAAAGTGCAGGGTGGTATCATCAGCGTAGGAGTGGATAGGACAAGAAGTTTGGTTTAGAAGATCATTAATGAATAATAAGAAGAGAGTGGGTGACAGGACAGAACCCTGAGGAACACCACTGTTAATAGATTTAGAAGAAGAACAGTGACCGTCTACCACAGCAGCAATAGAACGATCAGAAAGGAAACTTGAGATGAAGTTACAGAGAGAAGGATAGAAACCGTAGGAGGGTAGTTTGGAAATCAAAGCTTTGTGCCAGACTCTATCAAAAGCTTTTGATATGTCCAAGGCAACAGCAAAAGTTTCACCAAAATCTCTAAAAGAGGATGACCAAGACTCAGTAAGGAAAGCCAGGAGATCACCAGTAGAGCGGCCTTGATGGAACCCATACTGGCGATCAGATAGAAGGTTGTGAAGTGATAGATGTTTAAGAATCTTCCTGTTGAGGATAGATTCAAAAACTTTAGATAGGCAGGAAATTAAAGCAATAGGACGGTAGTTTGAGGGATTAGAGCGGTCACCCTTTTTAGGAACAGGTTGAATGTAGGCAAACTTCCAGCAAGAAGGAAAGGTAGATGTTGACAGACAGAACTGAAAGAGTTTGACTAGGCAAGGTGCAAGCACGGAGGCACAGTTTCGGAGAACAATAGGAGGGACCCCATCAGGTCCATAAGCCTTCCGAGGGTTTAGGCCAGCGAGGGCATGGAAAACATCATAGCGAAGAATTTTAATACATGGCATGAAGTAGTCAGAGGGTGGAGGAGAGGGAGGAACAAGCCCAGAATCGTCCAAGGTAGTGTTTTTAGCAAAGGTTTGAGCAAAGAGTTCAGCTTTTAGAAATAGATGTGATAGCAGTGGTGCCATCTGGTTGAAATAGAGGAGGGAAAGAAGAAGCAAAGTTATTGGAGATATTTTTGGCTAGATGCCAGAAATCACGAGGGGAGTTAGATCTTGAAAGGTTTTGACATTTTCTGTTAATGAAGGAGTTTTTGGCTAGTTGGAGAACAGACTTGGCATGGTTCCGAGCAGAAATATAAAGTGCATGAGATTCTGGTGATGGAAGGCTTAAGTACCTTTTGTGGGCCACCTCTCTATCATGTATAGCACGAGAACAAGCTGTGTTAAACCAAGGTTTGGAAGGTTTACGACGAGAAAAAGAGTGAGGAATGTACGCCTCCATGCCAGTCACTATCACCTTTGTTATGCGCTCAGCACACAAAGACGGGTCTCTGACACGGAAGCAGTAGTCATTCCAAGGAAAATCAGCAAAATACCTCCTCAGGTCCCCCCAACTAGCAGAGGCAAAACGCCAGAGGCACCTTCGCTTAGGGGGATCCGGAGGAGGGATTGGAGCGATAGGACAAGATACAGAGATGAGATTGTGATCGGAGGAGCCCAACGGAGAAGAAAGGGTGACAGCATAAGCAGAAAGATTAGAGGTCAGGAAAAGGTCAAGAATGTTGGGCGTATCTCCAAGACGGTCAGGAATACGAGTAGGGTGTTGCACCAATTACTCTAGGTCGTGGTGGATAGCAAAGTTGAAGGCTAGTTCACCAGGATGGTCAGTGAAGGGAGAGGAAAGCTAAAGCTGGTGGTGAACATTGAAGTCTCGAAGAATGGAGATCTCTGCAAAAGGGAGTCAGAATGTGCTCCACTTTGGAAGTTGAGTAATCAAAAGATTTCTTATAGTCAGAGGAGTTAGGTGAGAGGTATACAGACAGGTAAATTTAGATTGAGAGTGACTCTGTAGTCGCGGTCAGATGGTGGAAAACTCGGAAGATGTTGCAGAAGTTAATGAAGAAAAAGTTGAGGGGGGGCGTCAAGACACTTAAGGTCGTCGACAGAAAGGCAGTCCGACCTGGGGACATTTATGGTCCCCTCCCCAGATTGGGACTCCGAGGCTGGTGTAGGAGTCGCCATGATGATTTTGAAATTTTTGAGTGAAGGGTGTGTGTGTTATTAGGTGCTTGTAGTTTTGTGTGGAGGAAGAGAGTTGTCATTAGAGGGCAGGCTGTGACTGGCCCCTTGTGTTATGAGACACAAAGGGAAACGTTCAGTGAGGTCACAGCTGGGTTTAATGATAAGTTCACAGCACCCCCTCATCCAGTACTTTAGACCTCACTGGGAGTAATTATCGTTTCGGCAAGTGTTCACTGCCTCCTCCTCCTCTCTCTGTATTATCCTAGTTTATTTGGACAGACTGCAAAAATTCTGATATAACGGAACACACTGTATTATCAACAATTATGGAGCAAGGAGAAACTAGTAAAGGCAGTAAAGTTTGGCGTCTAGGGTGGGGTGAGGGTGTGAGCACAGCGCTGCCCCTTTTCCTAACACTTCGCCAAGTACTCGTACATTACGTGACACATCTAAAATGCGCCACAAGATAGAGAAATAATAAGTATTATTTTCACGTAGATATTATGATATCTCAGAAAAGAAAACTTATTATACATATATAATTATACATCAATAAACAAACGTGGCATAAATATTGTATAGTGTTGGTGAGAAAATCTTATTCTCACTAACTTTTATAGCCGTTTTAATTAAGGTGGGCAACTATGTTATGTATAACTGTACTTAGAAGGTAATCTGAAGAAATACAAGTGGGAAACGTGTTTTTACTTAATGAAGGAAAATGTTAAACTCATCGTGAAGGTCAACACACCCACAGAGCCTGACCCAGGCCCGGTCAGGCGGTGACCTTGTCCTGACATGTTTCTTTTATCAACTATTTATTAATTATTATTATTTATTAACTATTAATTATTTGAAGTTGGCAGGTAGGTTGTTTCGTAATACTTATAAGGTAATTCGAAGGAATATAAGTAGGAAATATTTAATTCATTTAACGAAATAGTAATGAAAATAAAACGTTGACCTCATCGCGAGCAGCGAGGCACAAGTGACCTCACCCTGACATGAATCACCCCGCCACGTGTCCCCGGGAGGTGACCCGCCTGGTCTGTTTTGTAAAGAGGCAGCGCAGCGCTGTATTGGCTTTACTAGTTGCAGGGAACACGTCTGGCAGCTGTCCAGGTCACAGGTCACTCACTGAGGATAGAGCGAGGCCCCTCACCCCTCTGTACTGACTGAGAAATTAAGTGTTCCATCCTGAGAGAGTCCTTTATGACTTGATCAGGCGAAGGATCGGCTTGACATTCGTCATTTTCCAAGGTCCTATAGCAGGCTGAGGGTTTACTCTTGTGACCGAGTCACTGACAGCTGCCACACCTTGCCTTGTGGTGACACTGACACCATCACTGCTGCTCTTCAAACTCGCCCCACTTGTAACACTCTAGCTTTGGACCAGGTTCTTGGTGTCTGCCGCGGTGGTTGACCGACGGGTGAAGGAACAGAGGGTGGCGGGGACGAGTCGGGAGGTAATCGCAGGTTGTGGAAGATTGGAGGTCGGTGGATCAGCAAACAGGTGAAGTGCGGCTGTTGTACGTTTGCTTCTGCTTTGTAACTTCTTCAGGTGAGCCGCTATCTTTGTGTGTCGTATAATTTTATATATATATATATATATATATATATATATATATATATATATATATATATATATATATATATATATATATATATATATATATTTTTTTTTTTTTTTTTTTTTTTTTTTTGAGGGGGGAGGGGATATAAATTTCAATATGACAATGATAAATACTTTAATAGGCTTAACATAAACAAAATAATGTTTGTTTTTAGTTTATTCAAACACTTCTCATAAGTTTTTTACAGGGCAAGGATTGTTTTACATATACAAGTTTCCAAATTTGAGAGCTCACGTGTTTCCTTACTGTTACACTATTCATTGTCCATATGTGACGTCTGACATCAACCATTTGTGTCTCTGGAGATTACCACATGTAGGTATACGTGTGTGTGTGTGTGTGTGTGTGTGTGT
This sequence comes from Scylla paramamosain, assembly GCF_035594125.1. Lineage (NCBI taxonomy): Eukaryota > Metazoa > Arthropoda > Malacostraca > Decapoda > Portunidae > Scylla > Scylla paramamosain. Next base: position 27,557 of record NW_026973759.1, read on the forward strand.
GTGTGTGTGTGTGTGAGGTTGACAGAGTGGTGCGAGTCACTGCTGACCATCACCGTGGAGTTGCATCTTCTGCATCCAAAGACGCAGCGCCACCAGTATGTTCACCGCCGCCTGGCTGTCTAGGCTCAGGCCGTGGTGGCCCAGACGAGCCAGGCCACAACTTTTCCAGGTCCTCCTCCAGACACTGCACGATGACGGGCGCCCCGTCCCCAGGTTTTCGCCCCTCACAGTCCCCTCCAAAGTAGGCGGAGCTGTTTTGAGTTGTCAGGCGCTCTCGGGATTCCTCTGGGTCTGCACACATCAGTCTGAACACCTGTACCAGCCATCTGGCGGGGTTCCCCTCCCGCCCCGCCGCCAACTGCTTGGCATGGTGCCTCTCCCCACGCCTCCTATACTCCAGCCACCGCAGGAATGCGTTCTTGAAGCAGAACCCGCTCGGCACCGGGATGTTCCACTCCCGTGTGGCAAACCAGGTGCAGAAGCTCTTCTTGTGTCGTGGCATCCAGCGCTCAGCCTTGAGGCGGGAAAGAAGTAGCTTTCCCATCAGCTGCAATTGGCGCTCCGCCGGGCTCAGCGTCCCTAGCACCTTTGCCTCCGTCAAGGCAAAGCTGCAGCGCCATGAGCCATCCGCGGCATTACTGAGCTGCATGGTGGTGGTGTCCCCGGGAGTGAGGAAGGGTCTGGGGATTTGTTCCAGCCACGGCACCTCCAGCACCGGCACCAGGTCCACGCCGACCAGCAGCAGTGGATACTCTCGCCCCTGCCAGGCCAGGGCAAGTGCCACGCCCACCTGCGTACTAGTAAGGCCCGGCGGCACCAGGCTCAGTCTTTCGTCCTGCAGGGTGTGGCCAGCGAGGCAGCGGTGCACCTTCTTGTATAGATTGGCCATGAAACTATTCCCCTTAAGGTTGGGGTTGTCAGTCTTCACAGAGATCTGTAACCTGCCCTTCAGCAGGGCTTCCTCCTTCCTTCTCTCACTAACATTTACTCCTACGTCATCACCGTGAATCACGATATTTACGTCAAACTCATCTGGGGCGTACAACTTGGAGCCGTCCCGAGAGCTGCCCGCCAGCCTCAGGTCGCCGCGGTAGGTGGGGTCCGCGGCTGACACATTATCCATGATGACTTTCAGTTCCGCCATCACCGCCTCGTGTATTTGAAGGGCCTCACCTTCTGATAAGTCAACAGCCACCCGCTGAGCCTCCTGTTGCAGTTTTCCTACACGTATGCATTTCATAAGCTTCCTTGTGACGCCGTCGGGGTTGTGGCGGTCAAATGGAGTCAGAGGATCATGGGCATACTTCTCATAAAGCTGCAAGTATGCTTCAAATCCTCGCGTCACTTGCTTGGCGGTGGTGCCCGCGCGGCAAGGAACGTCCTGCACATCTTGTTGGGCCAGCAAGTCAGCAGTGCTTGTGTGGCCAAACATGGCGGCAAGGAGTCGGGGGGTCTGGCCGTAGCTGTCGCGCTGCTGTGTGTTGGCGCCTGCGCTCAGCAGCAGCGCCACGCAACCGTCCTGGCCGTGCGAGGCCGCCTGGTGGAGGGCGGTGGTGCCGCAGGTGTCGTCCACCACCTCGTCCACGGGGCGGCGACCCTCCCGCAGCAGCAGATGAGTCAGCTGCAGAAGGCCTTTGCGAGCGGCCAGCAGCAGGGCGGCGCGGCCATCACCTGCAGAAACATTCTTGTCCTCTCCATTCTTGTGGCTATCAAAAAGAACCTTCTGCACGTCCAGCGCTGTCCGTGCCGCCGCCTTCTCGCGATCTGCTTTCTGCAGAAGCTCCAGATCCTTCAGCTTCTCTTGCTCCTCCTCGAAGAGCCTCTGTGAGACGTGAGAAAGATGCGACTTAGAGAGAGAGAGAGAGAGAGAGAGAGAGAGAGAGAGAGAGAGAGAGAGAGAGAGAGAGAGAGAGAGAGTGAGTGAGTGAGTGAGTGAGTGAGTGAGTGAGTGAGTGAGTGAGTGTGGTGAAAAGATGTGTCATTCAGCAATGGTCGTCTGGTGGTCACCCAGGCAGCTGTTCCCCTATGGAAGAGCTCAAAGATCATAGTGACCTGTCTTTTGGCAGGACTGAGACCACTGACATACCACACATTGAGACAGCGAGGCCATAACCCCTCGAGTTACATCCCGTACCTACTTGCTGCTGGGAGAACAGGGGCTACACATTAAGAATTTTGCCCCCTTTGCCTCGTCGTGCCCGGGACTCGAACCCGGGCTTTCTCAGTTGTGACCAGAGCTTGCTTACCACTGTACTATGCTGTGTGTGTGTGTGTGTGTGTGTGTGTGTGTGTGTGTGTGTGTGTGTGTGTGTGTAGTACAATTATTTTATCAGTTAACATAATAATAGTAATAATAAAAATAATAATAATAATAGTTATAATAATAATAATAATAATAATAATAATAATAATAATAGTGGTAATGGTGGTAGCTATGTAGTAGTTGTAGTAGATGTTGTTGTTGCTGTTGTTACTGGTGTATTACTATCATATTAGTCACCAGTCACACTTCATCTTGCCCACCTTCCTATCTGATCCGCGACCCTCACCACCACCCTACTCAGAGAGAGAGAGAGAGAGAGAGAGAGAGAGAGAGAGAGAGAGAGAGAGAGAGAGAGAACACAAACAGACAGCCTCACCTGCTCCAGCCTCTGTCGCTCCTCGTCACTCATCATGTGCACTGGAAGGCGACCGTGTGTGTCCGGCACGTAAGGGCAGCCCCCGAGGTCCCTGATCAGCGCCTCGGCCATGGTCTGGTGGCCGGCGTCCAGCGCTGCGTGCAGGGCGCTGCCACCCGAGGCTTGGCTAAAGAAAGGCCACGCCCCTGCACTCTGCAGGAAGGCGGCAGTCACGGGGCAGTTGGCAGCCGCAGCCTTTGCCAGGAGGTCGCTCAGAGATGCGTGGTCAGTGTCCTCGCCCGATCGCCAGGCAGCCAGCCACGGAGTACTTCCCTCGATGTCTTCCAGCAGATTGCTGATGCCCTCGACAAGAGCGCGGCTGACCTCTACCAGACGACGCTGCTCCACACGCAGCCGGCAGCAGTAGGCCTGCGAGAGAGCGAGGGTTGAGATATCAGGCACACGCCTTGCCTCTGAGCCTTGCGTGGAAGGAGGGTTGGTGTTCCCTACAGGACTAAACAACGTGTGTGTGTTTGTGTGTATCACCCAGCCTGGAGCCCAGTGACGTCAGTACTGGAACATTGCTTTTTTTTTATATATATATATAATCAAGAGGTAACAATTGAATGAAATGTGACCATAAAGCCACCGGGTGCTGCCGCCTTGCTGCTGTCACCCTCCTCAAGATCTCTGAGCTGCACAGACAGAACACCAATGGTCAGAGTATTATTTATGTCCTACATTAAAAATTATTTCCATGGCAAGTTTTCAGGGAGGCAAAAATATTTCATTACGTGTTAACAAACAGCGGTGAGCGAGAACCACAGAGCTGGAGACCACTTAGACCCCAGCGACCAAAATGACACGCAGAGACCAAGACAGCAAATACAGCAATCCCGACAAATTTCCGCCAGCCCAGGAGAGAGAGAGAGAGAGAGAGAGAGAGAGAGAGAGAGAGAGAGAGAGAGAGAGAGAGAGAGAGAGAGAGATTGTTATTCTTACTTGCAATGGTTTCTCTCAGTAAGACAAACAGCCTGGCTGACAGATCACGGCAAGCGGCGAGGCATGAACGCACAAGTGTTATGGAGTGCTATGAAGTACAAAAATGCATGTACGAATGTAATCTTACCACAGACCAAAGAAGTGTTTTCACCTATTATTCCTAAATGTTAGGTTTTACAACAGTGTCGTTAGAGTTCATTGAAGGTCGATGTTGATGTATTAGCAGACATTTAACTATTATGAGGTCTACTTCTTTGCTTGTTCTAAAGACATTAAATGAACTCTAATGACATTGCTGTAAAATCCAATATCAATGGCGTCCTTTTATGGAGTGATGAGATTGAGTTGCATGTTCTGTAATGTTGGAAGACTTTGGTGTGCTGCAGGTCTGTCACACGCACCACTAACACCTCAAACTGAACTTGTTCCGACACAAAGTTTATCCTATACAACTAACAGACCTATAACTCTCCAAGCTTTTCACTTTCCACGCTGCAAAGGAGCCGCCGCTGAGACTCAGATCCAGTGACGATGTTCGTCCTCGCCTTTACAGTGTGGCAATGCTGTCAGACAGGCAGGGGAGGGTACTCACGCTGGTGAGGGAGGCCAGCACCCTGTGGGTCACATTGGGGCTCTGCCAAGCCTCCTGCAGCACTGTGGCGGACAGGGAGGCGCCGCTCGCCAGCAGCAGGCTGACGGTGCGTGCACGGTCGGTGGTGACAGCCAGTCTGAGGGCGGAGCGGCCACCCAGGGGCTCTATGGGGGCGCCTTTACACAGGAGACTGGACACCGCCTGCACGTCGTCCCCGAGACAGATTGCTGAGAGCAGTTCCTGGTACAAGCGCTGGGGGGGTGCGGCGCTCTGTCGGAGAGAGAAGGGAAGCCATGGTGCTGATGGTATTGCATGGACAGGTATATGATATATGATATAATAATATAGTATTGTAGTGCTGTCACAGTTTTCAAAAAGTTTCGTTTCGTGACAACAGAGGTATTCACTGGTGACTGTGGTGTTGTTTTAGTGTGTGTGTGTGTGTGTGTGTGTGTGTGTGTGTGTGTGTGTGTGTGTGTGTGTGTGGAAGTGTCTCAGGCAGCAGCGTGTCGGTTGAGCACACAGCACCGGAGGGGGCGGGAAAGAGAGAATACAGACGCCGGGTCAGTACCACGCTCGCCTGTCTCCTCCGTCCTCTCCGTCTGTGTTGCCACGCCTGTGCCCTCTGCCTCCCTCCAGGATACAGTTGGTGCAGCCCATACTGTGATGCCCTGGGCGTGCGTGTGCTGAGTATTCGCCGGAACAAGTGCGGTGTGAGTGTTCTGAGGCCTTGTGTGGTGGGTGGACTGTGGCGAGTGTGGCCGTGTTTGTGTGTGTGGTGGGTGGACTGGCGAGTGTGGCCGTGTTTGTGTGTGTGGTGGGTGGACTGTGGCGAGTGTGGCCGTGTTTGTGTGTGTGGTGGGTGGACTGGCGAGTGTGGCCGTGTTTGAGTGTGTGGTGGGTGGACTGTGGCGAGTGTGGCCGTGTTTGAGTGTGTGGTGGGTGGACTGTGGCGAGTGTGGCCGTGTTTGAGTGTGTGGTGGGTGGACTGTGGCGAGTGTGGCCCCATTTGAGTGTGTGGTGGGTGGACTGTGGCGAGTGTGGCCCCATTTGAGTGTGTGGTGGGTGGACTGTGGCGAGTGTGGCCGTGTTTGAGTGTGTGGTGGACTGTGGCGAGTGTGGCCGTGTTTGTGTGTGTGGTGGGTGGACTGTGGCGAGTGTGGCCGCGTTTGAGTGTGTGGTGGGTGAACTGGCGAGTGTGGCCGCGTTTGAGTGTGTGGTGGACTGTGGCGAGTGTGGCCGCGTTTGAGTGTGTGGCGGACTGTGGCGAGTGTGGCCGCGTTTGAGTGTGTGGTGGACTGTGGCGGGTGTGGCCGCGTTTGAGTGTGTGGTGGACTGTGGCGAGTGTGGCCGCGTTTGAGTGTGTGGTGGACTGTGGCGGGTGTGGCCGCGTTTGAGTGTGTGGTGGACTGTGGCGAGTGTGGCCGCGTTTGAGTGTGTGGTGGACTGTGGCGGGTGTGGCCGCTTTTGAGTGTGTGGTGGACTGTGGCGAGTGTGGCCGCGTTTGAGTGTGTGGTGGTCTGTGGCGGGTGTGGCCGCGTTTGAGTGTGTGGTGGACTGTGGCGGGTGTGGCCGCGTTTGAGTGTGTGGTGGACTGTGGCGGGTGTGGCCGCGTTTGAGTGTGTGGTGGACTGTGGCGGGTGTGTCCGCGTTTGAGTGTGTGGTGGTCTGTGGCGGGTGTGGCCGCTTTTGAGTGTGTGGTGGACTGTGGCGAGTGTGGCCGCGTTTGAGTGTGTGGTGGTCTGTGGCGGGTGTGGCCGCTTTTGAGTGTGTGGTGGACTGTGGCGAGTGTGGCCGTGTTTGAGTGTTTTGTGGAGCGTGGCGGGTGTGGCTGTCTCTTCCCTCCTGCTTTCCTTTTACAAGTGTGTTATGTTTGAAATGAGGTGGTGGTGTTCGCGTGTTGTGTTGTGTGGACTGTGGCGGCTGTGGCTGCGTTTTGTGTTCTGTGGACTTGTGTGGCGGGTTGACTGCGGTGGGTGTGGCCGCGTCTCCACTCCTGCTTTCCATTTACAAGTGTGTGTTGTTTGAAATGAGGGCGCAGAAGAGGGGCACTGTTCTCTTGGCCTCCCTGTGCCAAGTGGTGTTCAGTGAGTCACGGCTCGCCTGCGCCCTGCACATTGCAGACCCAGAGTGAGCGCCGAGCGGGCTGGAAGTGCTCGCTGTGTGCTGGGCGTCACCGGCTTCTGGTGAGGCATGACTGATTGAGAGTCTGTCAGTGGCCTGGCATCGCACCGGCGTCAGAAGGCCGGCAAGTTGTGACTTGTATCATATAAAATAATTTCTCTCTCTCTCTCTCTCTCTCTCTCTCTCTCTCTCTCTCTCTCTCTCTCTCTCTCTCTCTCTCTCTCTCTCTAAATAAATAAATAAATAAATAAATAAATAAATAAATAAATAAATAAATAAATAAAAAGTAAAAACGCAAGACGTACGGGTACTTTCTAATGACAACCCAGTCACTAAATAGAGGTGGGTATAATGTGATCTACGTAAGTTGCCTCTTACACTTACAAGGGCAGCGTCTTGTAGCCTTTATCCCCCTTCACTCCCCATCTTTCTCTCGATCCAGAAGTTAATCCATAGACTCAAGGGAATGATGACCTCTCACCACCCTCCACCTGCACTATGCGTGTGTGTGTGTGTGTGTGTGTGTTATACTGTAAAAATTGTTCTGAACGTTTAGATATGAATGAGAGAGAGAGAGAGAGAGAGAGAGAGAGAGAGAGGAGGGGGGTGCTTAGATGTAGGAGATAAGCAAGGAGGGGGTGACAGGAGAAATGTAGGAACAAGGTTGGAGTGGGGATGGGGGGGATGGACATGGAGTAGGGTTGGGAAAGGAGGTGTGGCTTAACTGACACGTCATAACTTCTGGGGAATGATATTTATCTGTTAAAATCCCTTGAGATGACACGTCGCTTTAGGTAAAAGTAAGGGTAGGAAGGCTGCTTCATCAAGTGTGGAGCCGGCTGTACATTGTTTTGCGTAAGAGGTGGACTGATTGCTGACTAAAACAAACATGAAACAATGATGCAGATGCAAGCATCACAAACATTACTGCCACAGACAAAACATTTCAACCAATTCTGCTGATACGAACATCAGATCGCAGACTTAAAGTCACAAACTGTTTACGTGCTATGCTAATATGCTACAACAGCCACTGGGGAATGCTACACCAGCAAAAAAAAAAGATTCTTGGTGACGGCCTTTTAGGTGAACAGATGGAGTGTCACTA
>NW_026973759.1:42500-47500 GCF_035594125.1 Scylla paramamosain
ATAAATGCAGTGCTAATTACGATTACAGACAATATCGTCACTCACCACCATTACTACCACAATCACCATCTCCACTGTCCCCACCACCACCACCACCACCACTGTCATCAAAACTATGACCATCATTATGATTACCTCCACCAACTCCACCTTCATCACCACCACCACCACCACTACCACCATCATCAACACCATCACCACCACCGCCACCACCACCATCACCCCCACCATCATTACCATCACCATGACCACCACCACTGTACGCATCCCCTCCATTATCACCGTCCCTACCCCTCCCACCATCACCCACGCCACCACCATCACCACTTCCACCACCACCAATATCACCACCACCACCACCACCACCACCACCACCATTATTACCATCACCACTACACCCACTCCGACCCTTACCATTCACACAACCAGCCTCACCACCACCACCACCACCACCATCAAACACCACCACCAGCACAGCCTCACCTTTACTATCCGTCGCCAGAGGGTTCGCACCGAGGGTCAGCAGTGCCTTCACTGTCTGGGTGTGGCCCTTCCCGGCAGCCTCCATCAGCGGTGTCGTGTCGGTGGTGCCTCCACCCTCTATGCTGAGCCCCGCCTGCAGTAAGCAACGCAGCAGGTGGTGGTGGCCCTTGCTGGCAGCCACACCTACCAGACTCCCCGACATCCCAGCAACATTGGGGACGGTGATCTCTGAATGGGCACCCCTGGCGAGGGACGACCTCACCCTTGCCTCGTCTCCTTTCTCCACAGCAGTGACCAGTTCCTGTGTGTGTGTGTGTGTGTGTGTGTGTGTGTGTGTGTGTGTGTGTGTGAAGAGAGAAGAATTGATACCTTTATTTCCTAAGCTAACAGTACAACACGCGATGAATTGCTCACCTATCACTGAATTAGATGAAAAAGGCACAGGAGGAATGCACGCTGATTTTCATCTTATTCATTATCTTAATAACGGCGTTACTACTACTACTACTACTACTACTACTACTACTACTACTACTACTACTACTACTACTACTACTACTACTACTACTACCGCTACTACTACTACTACTACTACTACTACTACTACTACTACTACTACTACTACTACTACTATTATATACTGCTACTGTTACTTCTACTACTACAACTACTACTACTATTACTACTACTACTTCTACTACTACTACTACTACTACTACTTCTACTACTACTACTACCACCACTACCACTTAGAAATGTGGAAGTGTAGCTGTGTGTATAATAATAATATTTTTGAAACACTTGAAGTAGTATTCAGACAGGTTTTGAAGAAGATGTATGGTGCCTTTGCACCAATAATAAGAATGTTAATTGCTGATATGCTTAATAAATTTATATTAAGACACCGCCACTCTCTTTGACTTTGTAACTTTTATGAAAAGTTATCTAATTTTTAAAAGTTTATTTTTTAAACTCCATAGCTACTTTTTAAAATGTGGATTACATTTTTTTTAATTCAGTATTTCATCACTTGAAAATGACTGACGCCATTGGTGCTCACGACACAGACACAGACACTAAAAGCTGGGCTGGCGTGGCAGCAGCCTCATGAACCACACACTGGGCTGGTCTCATAAGAACATAAGAAATAAGGGAAGCTGCAAGAAGCGACCAGGCTTACACGTGGCAGTCCCTGTATGAAACACAACTACCTATTTCCATCTGTTATCCCCATCCATAAACTTGTCTAATCTTCTTTTAAAGCTCTCTAGTGTCCTAGCACTAACTACATGATTACTGAGTCCGTTCCACTCGTCTACCACTCTATTTGAGTACCAATTTTTTCCTATCTCCTTCCTAAACCTACATTTTTTAAGCTTGAACCCGTTATTTCTTGTTCTACCCTGGTTGCTGATCCTAAGAATTTTGCTTACATCTCCCTTGTTATAACCCTTATACCACTTAAAGACTTCTATCAGGTCCCCTCTTAACGTACGTCTCTCTAAAGAATGTAAATTCAACAGCTTCAACCTCGCCTCGTAAGGAATACTCCTCATCCCCTGTATCCTTTTAGTCATTCTCCTCTGTACTGATTCTAATAGACCTATATCTTTCCTGTAATGTGGGGACCAGAACTGCACCGCGTAGTCTAGATGAGGTCTGACCAGCGCCAAGTATAACTTTAATATTACTCCCGGCCTTCTACTTTTAACACTCCTAAAAATTAATCCTAGTACCCTATTTGCCTTGTTTCTGGCTTCTATGCATTGTTTCCCTAGACGGAGTTCAGAGCTAACTATAACTCCTAAATCTTTCTCGTATCCTGTACCTACCAGAGTTTGGTTGTCTAATGTGTACCTATTGTGTGGGTTTCCTGTACCTACGCTAAGCACTTTGCATTTATGATATTAAATTGCATTTGCCATCTATCCGTCCATTCATTCATTCTATCTAAGTCTGCCTGCAAGGCGATGGCATCCGATTCTGACCTAATTAATCTACCTATCTTTGTGTCATCCGCAAATTTACTAACATCACTACTAATTCCACTATCCAAGTCATTGATATACATTAGAAATAACAATGGCCCTAATACTGATCCCTGTGGCACCCCACTAATTACATGACCCCACTCGGATTTCGAGCCGTTTATTAGCACTCTCTGTCGCCTGTTACCAAGCCATGACCCTATCCAACCTAACACCTTCCCATCTATCCCGTGTGCCCTAACCTTTCTCAGGAGCCTTTGATGGGGCACCTTGTCAAATGCTTTACTAAAGTCCAGATATAAGATATCATAACTATCACCATTATCTACTGCCTCGTACACCTTACTGTAAAAGCTTAACAAGTTTGTCAGGCAAGACTTCCCCTTCGTGAAGCCATGCTGTGACTGATTTATCAAGTTATGTTTGTCTAAATGTTCCCTAATGTTCCTGGCTATTATTGACTCTAACATTTTACCTACAACTGAAGTTAAGCTGACAGGTCTATAATTAGACGCTAAAGTTTTATTTCCTTTCTTAAAGATGGGTACTACATTAGCCTGCCTCCACATTACTGGTACCTCACCCGACTCCAGTGATTTCCTAAAGACAGAAACTAACGGCTCACTAATAATCTCTTTACATTCCTTCAGTACTCTGGGATATATTTCATCAGGTCCTGGTGACTTGAACTTGTTTAGCCTATCTATCTCCTGTTCCACTATCTCCCTAGTTATGGAAATATCTGTCAGCTTCTCATTCTCATCTGCTCTAAACACCTGTTCACTATCTGGCATATCCTGCATGTTTTCCTGGGTGAAGACAGTTAAAAAATAATCATTCAGAAGTTTACTAATCTCCTCCCCAGAACTAACCAGCTCCCCATCTGCTGCCTTTAATGGACCTACAGTATCCTTATTCTTCGTCCTGTATACCTAATAAAATCCCTTGTGGTCCGTCTTCGCCTGGCTGGCTACCTTTGATTCATAATTGTCCTTAGCTTTCCTCGTTAACTTCCTGATTGTTCTAACTAATTCATTACATTGTATCCTTAAAACTTCCTCACCTGCCCTTAATCTCTTATATATACTTCTCTTACGCCCTATATAATGCTTTAACCTAGCAGTCATCCATTTAGGGTCATTTTTTTTTGTGATCTTATTGTTCTATACAAGATATTTGCTAACTGACCTGTATGAACTTTATCTACGAAATATTTATACAATTTATCTACATTTACTTCACCTAGTCCCCTCATCTCATCCCCTACCATCCTCTCCACTCCCTCATCTACTCGCCTCGACCTCACCTCTCTCATTTCAGCATGACCTGACATTCCAACATACTCACACCTAGCTCCCCCCTTCCTCTTTCCTCCTCCCTTCCGGACACATCTCCCCTCCTCTTGTCCTACACCCTCACGCCTCACCTCACCTCTCTCATCCTGCCTTATCTCTCTGAACTCCGCCCCTGACCTGACCTCACCCTGCATCCTTTGCCAGTCCACTCCTTGGAGGTACCTTTTTAATTCCTCAAAATCTGCTCTCCTAAAGTCAGGTATTTTACTAGTGTTTTTGTTTCTAACAGTTTCTTCCCATTCTAAATTGTACCTAATTTCCTTATGGTCACTGTTACCTAGCTGTCCTCCAACCTCTACCTGCGTGACTGCTTCCTCCCTGTTAGTAAGATTTAAATCTAGAATATTATTCCCCCTTGTGGGTTCTACGACTACCTGTTTTAAAAAATTATCCTGAATTACCTTAAGAAATTCCTCTGCTTCCTTGTTACCCACCATCAGACTCCAGTCGATATTCCTAAAATTAAAATCTCCTTCCACACATACCTGACTGTACCTGCCTGCTCTATTTAATTCCTGCCACAGTGAGGTGTTAATTTCCTCTGTACTGGTCGGTGGTCTGTAAACTACCCCTAGTACTACTGACTGCGATCCTTCTTTAATATCTACCCATATCGACTCTGCTTTGTTATCTGTTTTAATTCTACTGTTGATACAACACTGTAATGTGTCCCTAACGTACTCGTATAACGCGACACCTCCTCCTCTCCTGTTTTCTCTATATTTATAGAACATTGTATACCCATCTATCTTAACCTCTGGATTAAATACTTTTCCTGACATATCTAACCAAGTTTCAGTTAAAGCAATGATATCAAATTTCTCAACGCTCGCTATTCCTCTAAGCAAGTCTATTTATTCAGAATACTTCTACAATTTGTGTAGTAAACACTTAAGCTATTTCTCTCCATTCCTAAGCTAGCTACCTTTCTAGATTTAACTATTTTGCCCCTCGCCTTCTCACTACCCCTTCTTCCCTCCCGATTAACGAAAAAAGTGCTGGAGTGCAGTAACCTCCCGCTCGAGTGTTTCGGCCAAAACACGAACACCCTGGCGTGACAAATGCACTCCATCCCTGGCGTACAAGGTGTCCCTACCATAGAAAAGGTCCCAGTTGTCGATGAACGTCCATCCATTACTCCTACAATGATTCGCGAGCCTGCGATTCACTGTAA
>NW_026973759.1:62500-85000 GCF_035594125.1 Scylla paramamosain
TTCGCTTTGCAGACTATCTGGTTGATAATTATGTAACAGCAGAGTCAAGATATCCCCCAGTGCTGTGGGCTGAAATCCCCTCAAATACAAAGCGTACGAACAATGTTGCCGAATCTTTTCATGCTCATTTCAATGAGCAATTTTATGCATCCCACCCATCTATATTTGTATTCATGGATGTACTAGGAAAGCTCCAGACTGCTACTTATGTTAAGATCAAGAGTGTCGGTTTATGACAAACTGGTTTTATGGACACATATTTTTTATACAGTTTCTATAAAATTTTTTAAAGTTTTATAAAGGACTGCAAGGACAAGCCTGTACTAAGGTGCAAGAAGAATATACTTAAAAGGTCAATCCTATACTTAATTAACAAATATACAATTTTTCCTACAACAGGTGAACGATCGTTATTGAACGTATAAACAATCTGACTTAGAGGTAAGTGATAAAACGCGCTTTTGACTTGATATTCTGACGCGCTTTTGATAGCAATATATCAGCAACGTTTTCCGCGCTTTTGATATGCCAATCCGCGCTTTCGTAAAACGCCTTGTGAGGGTGGTGTGGTGGTGGTGGTGGTGGTGGTGGTGCAGTAGTGTTGCTGCCTCCCTACCTGCCCTCCCGCTCCCCTCACCCTCATGCCCCTCCCCACTGCCTACCTTGTCCCTGGGTGTGTGTCCTGCCTTGTTTTGCACGCGCGGGTCACCACCTCGCTGCTCCAGCCATTCCTGACATGTCACACTGCCGCCCGCCGCAGCATGGTGCAGGGGTGTGTCGCCATCACTGTCCCTAGCGGTGAGGGGCCAGCCAGCACCCGCCAGCTGCTCCAGTACCTCCACGTGGCCACGGTGACTGGCGGCGTGCACCGGGGTGACTGCCTCGAGGTGTGCGGGGGTGGGAGGGGTGACAGGCGTGAGGGCCGCCACGCACTGCTTCTGGCCCCGCGCTGCAGCATGGTGGAGGGCCGTCCTTCCTGTGTGTGTGTGTGTGTGTGTGAGCAGAAAATGTTATATTATTATTATTATTATTATTATTATTATTATTATTATTATTATCATTATTATTATTATTATCATTATGATTATTATTATTATTATTATTATCATCATTATTATCATTATTATTATTATTATTACTGTTATTGTTGTTGTTGTTGTTGTTATTTTAATCATCAAGATTAATATGCCTGTCCCTTCTTTCGTTCGTTCGTTCGTTCAGGATGAGAGAGAGAGAGAGAGAGAGAGAGAGAGAGAGAGAGAGAGAGAGAGAGAGAGAGAGAGAGAGAGAGAGAGAGAGAGAGAAAGTTCAAATTGTAATTCATACAATTCAATTATCACTAAAACTTTTTTTTTAGTTTTACTTTAATATGCATAACGCAGTAGCAATGCATCACTACGCAGACAGTTGTTCCAGTACTAAAACTCATTGTAAAAGTAACACTAATAACACGGACAAAAAGATGATGAAATGAAGCAAAACAAGTTATTAAACAAACGCACTGCTAATTACCATTACAGACGATATCGTCATTTGAAAGGTACAAACCACCACCACCACCACCACCACCACCACCACCACCACCACCACAACCACAATCCCCATTTCCACTATCCCTGCTACCGCCACCCCCACCACCACCATCACCACCACCACTATCATTATCACTACTACCACCACTACCACCACCATCACCATCACAATCACCATCTCCACTATCCTCACCACCACCATCACCACCACCACCAACTGTCATCAGAACTATGACCATCATTATGATCACTACCACCACCACCACCACCACTACCACCACCGCCACAACCATTACCATCACCACCATCACCATTACCATCACCATGACCACCACCACCAGACGCACCTCTTCCCTTACCACCTACGTACCACCTCGTACTTCACCACCCAACCATCACCCACATCCACACCACCACCTCCACTAAAATCATCACCACCACACTCAACTCACTCCCACCCTTACCACCTACAGTACCACCACCACCACTAACACCACCACCCCCACCACTACCACCACCACCACCCCCACCACCACCACCACCACCACCACCACCAGCACAGCCTCACCTTTACTATCCGTCGCCAGAGGGTTCGCACCGAGGGTCAGCAGTGCCTTCACTGTCTGGTTGTGGCCCTTCCCGGCAGCCTCCATCAGCGGTGTCCTGTCGATGGTGCCTCCACCCTCTATATTCAGCCCCGCCTGCAGTAAGCAACGCAGCAGGTGGTGGTGGCCCTTGCCGGCAGCCACAGTCACCAGACACACCGACACCCCTGCATCAGTGGGGATGGTGACTTTAGGGTTGGCACCCCTGGCGATGGCCGACCTCACCCTTGCCTTCCCTCCTTCTTTCACGGCAGCAACCAGTTTCTGTGTGTGTGTGTGTGTGTGTGTGTGTGTGTGTGAGGGGAGTAAAAATTGATACCTTTTAATTCCTAAGACAAAAATAAAAGACGCCATGAATTGCTCACCTACCACAAGGGTAGATTAAAAAAACGCAAAGGAGGAATCCACGCTCATTTTTACCATATTCATTACATTAATAACGCCATTACTACTACTACTACTACTACTACTACTACTACTACTACTACTACTACTACTACTACTATTATTACTACTACTATTGATATTTTATACTACTACTACTACTACTACCACTATTGATATTTTATTTTTTTTTATTTATTTATTTTTTTTATGTAAGAAGGACACTGGCCAAGGGCAACAAAAATCTAATAAAAAAAATGCCCACTGAAATGCCAGTCCCATTAAAGGGTCAAAGCAGTGGTCAAAAATTGGGGGATAAGTGTCTTGAAACCTCCCTCTTGAAGGAATTCAAGTCATAGGAAGGTGGAAATACAGAAGCAGGCAGGGAGTTCCAGAGTTTACCAGAGAAAGGGATGAATGATTGAGAATACTGGTTAACTCTTGCGTTAGAGAGGTGGACAAAATAGGGGTGAGAGAAAGAAGAAAGTCTTCTGCAGCAAGGCCGCGGAAAGAGGGGAGGCATGCAGTTAGCAAGATCAGAAGAGCAGTTAGCATGAAAATAGCGGTAAAAGACAGCTAGATATGCAACATAGCGGCGGTGAGAGAGAGGCTGAAGACAGTCAGTTAGAGGAGAGGAGTTGATGAGACGAAAAGCTTTTGATTCCACCCTGTCTAGAACAGCAGTATGAGTGGAACCACCCCAGACATGTGAAGCATACTCCATACATGGACGGATAAGGCCCTTGTACAGAGTTAGCAGCTGGGGGGGTGAGAAAAACTGGCGGAGACGTCTCAGAACACCTAACTTCATAGAAGCTGTTTTAGCTAGAGATGAGATGTGAAGTTTCCAGTTCAGATTATAAGTAAAGGACAGACCGAGGATGTTCAGTGTAGAAGAGGGGGACAGTTGAGTGTCATTGAAGAAGAGGGGATAGTTGTCTGGAAGTTTATGTCGAGTTGATAGATGGAGGAATTGAGTTTTTGAGGCATTGAACAATACCAAGTTTGCTCTGCCCCAATCAGAAATTTTAGAAAGATCAGAAGTCAGGCGTTCTGTGGCTTCCCTGCGTGATATGTTTACCTCCTGAAGGGTTGGACGTCTATGAAAAGACGTGGAAAAGTGCAGGGTGGTATCATCAGCGTAGGAGTGGATAGGACAAGAAGTTTGGTTTAGAAGATCATTAATGAATAATAAGAAGAGAGTGGGTGACAGGACAGAACCCTGAGGAACACCACTGTTAATAGATTTAGGAGAAGAACAGTGACCGTCTACCACAGCAGCAATAGAACGGTCAGAAAGGAAACTTGAGATGAATTTACAGAGAGAAGGATAGAAACCGCAGGAGGGTAGTTTGGAAATCAAAGCTTTGTGCCAGACTCTATCAAAAGCTTTTGATATGTCCAAGGCAACAGCAAAAGTTTCACCAAAATCTCTAAAAGAGGATGACCAAGACTCAGTAAGGAAAGCCAGAAGATCACCAGTAGAGCGGCCTTGACGGAACCCATACTGGCGATCAGATAGAAGGTTGTGAAGTGATAGATGTTTAAGAATCTTCCTGTTCAGGATTGATTCAAAAACTTTAGATAGGCAGGAAATTAAAGCAATAGGACGGTAGTTTGAGGGATTAGAACGGTCACCCTTTTTAGGAACAGGTTGAATGTAGGCAAACTTCCAGCAAGAAGGAAAGGTAGATGTTGACAGACAGAGCTGAAAGAGTTTGACTAGGCAAGGTGCAAGCACGGAGGCACAGTTTCGGAGAACAATAGGAGGGACCCCATCAGGTCCATAAGCCTTCCGAGGGTTTAGGCCAGCGAGGGCATGGGAAACATCATTGCGAAGAATTTTAATAGATGGCATGAAGTAGTCAGAGGATGGAGGAGAGGAAGGAACAAGCCCGGAATCGTCCAAGGTAGAGTTTTTAGCAAAGGTTTGAGCAAAGAGTTCAGCTTTAGAAATAGATGTGATAGCAGTGGTGCCATCTGGTTGAAATAGAGGAGGGAAAGATGAAGAAGCAAAGTTATTGGAGATATTTTTGGCTAGATGCCAGAAATCATGAGGGGAGTTAGATTTTGAAAGGTTTTGACATTTTCTGTTAATGAAGGAGTTTTTGGCTAGTTGGAGAACAGACTTGGCATGGTTCCGGGCAGAAATATAAAGTGCATGAGATTCTGGTGATTGAAGGCTTAAGTACCTTTTGTGGGCCACCTCTCTATCATGTATAGCACGAGAACAAGCTGTGTTAAACCAAGGTTTAGAAGGTTTAGGACGAGAAAAAGAGTGAGGAATGTACGCCTCCATGCCAGACACTATCACCACTGTTATGCGCTCAGCGCACAAAGACGGGTCTCTGACACGGAAGCAGTAGTCATTCCAAGGAAAATCAGCAAAATACCTCCTCAAGTCCCCCCAACTAGCAGAGGCAAAACGCCAGAGGCACCTTCGCTTAGGGGGATCCTGAGGAGGGATTGGAGTGATAGGACAAGATAAAGATATGAGATTGTGATCGGAGGAGCCCAACGGAGAAGAAAGGGTGACAGCATAAGCAGAAGGATTAGAGGTTAGGAAAAGGTCAAGAATGTTGGGCGTATCTCCAAGACGGTCAGGAATACGAGTAGGGTGTTGCACCAATTGCTCTAGGTCATGGAGGATAGCAAAGTTGTAGGCTAGTTCACCAGGATGGTCTGTGAATGGAGAGGAAAGCCAAAGCTGGTGGTGAACATTGAAATCTCCAAGAATGGAGATCTCTGCTAAAGGGAAGAGGGTCAGAATGTGCTCCACTTTGGAAGTTAAGTAGTCAAAGAATTTATTATAGTCAGAGGAGTTAGGTGAGAGGTATACAGCACAGATAAATTTAGTATGAGAGTGACTCTGTAGTCGTAGCCAGATGGTGGTAAACTCGGAAGATTCAAGAGCGTGGGCACGAGAGCAGGTTAAGTCATTGCGCACATACACGCAGCATCCAGCTTTGGATCGAAAATGAGGATAGAGAAAGTAGGAGGGAACAGAAAAGGGGCTACTGTCAGTTGCCTCAGACACCTGAGTTTCAGTGAGGAAAAGAAGATGAGGTTTAGAAGAGGAGAGGTGGTGTTCTACAGATTGAAAGTTAGATCTTAGACCGCGAATGTTGCAGAAGTTAATGAAGAAAAAGTTGAGGGGGGTGTCAAGACACTTAGGGTCGTCAACAGAAAGGCAGTCCGACCTGGGGACATTTATGGTCCCCTCCCCAGATGGGGAGTCCGAGGCTGGTGTAGGAATCGCCATGATGATTTAAAAATTTTTGAGTGAAGGGTGTGTGTGTTATTAGGTGCCTGTAGTTTTGTGTGGAGTAAGAGAGTTGTCTTTAGAGGGCAGGCTGTGACTGTCCCCTTGTGTTGTGAAACACAAAGGGAAACGTTCAGTGAGGTCACAGCTGGGTTTAATGATAAGTTCACAGCACCCCCTGAACAGTGCATTAGACCTCACTGGGAGTAATTATCGTTTCGGCAGGTGTCTACTGCCTCCTCCTGTTACTACTACTACTACTACTACTGCTACTACTACTGCTGCTGCTGTTATTTACTAGTACTACTACTACTACTACTACTACTACTACTACTACTACTACTACTACTACTACTACTACTACTACTACTGCTATTACTACTACTGCTGCTGCTGTTATATACTACTGTTACTACTACTACTACTACTACTACTACTACTACTACTACTAGTAATACTTCTACTACTACTACTATTGCTATTATATATTACTACTATTACTACTCCTACTACTACTACTACTACTACTACTACTACTACTACTACTATTACTACTACTAATACTTCTACTACTACTACTATTGCTATTATATACTACTACTACTACTACTACTACTACTACTACTACTACTACTACTACTACTACTACTACTACTACTACTACTTCTTCTACTACTACTACTATTCCTATTATATATTACTACTATTACTACTCCTACTACTACTACTACTACTACTACTACTACTACTACTACTACTACTACTACTACTACTACTACTACTACTACTACTATTACTACTGCTACTACTACTATTACTACTACTACTCCTACTATTACTACTAGTACTCCTACTACTACTACTACTACTACTACTACTACTACTACTACTGCTACTACTACTACTACTACTACTACTTTTTTTTTTTTCTACTACTTATTAAAATAATACCTCCACCCCATGTTTATTGATGTGTCAATTAGGGGCTCCATTACTTGGAGGTCATTAGCCCCAGCTCTCGCTAATGACTGTGGCATCCAACCATATCTAATACTCTATAATATAAACATTAGTTGTTAACTATAAATTCACTCTACCTCTACTCTACTACTACTCTACTACTACTATTACTACTACTACTACTACTACTCCTACTACTACTACTACTACTACTACTACTACTACTACTACTACTACTACTACTAGTATTACTCCTGCTACTCCTACTACTTTTATTACTACTACTACTACTTCTACTACTACTACTACTACATATTTTTTTTTTCTTTATGGTGGAGGAACACTGGCCAAGGGCAACAAAAATCCAATAAAAAAAATGCCCACTGAAATGCCAGTTCCATAAAAGGGTCAAAGCAGTATTCAAAAATTGATGAATAAGTGTCTTGAAACCTCCCTCATGAAGGAATTCAAGTCATAGGAAGGTAGAAATACAGAAACAGGCAGGGAGTTCCATAGTTTACCAGAGAAAGGGATGAATTGATGATTGAAAATACTGGTTAACTCTTGCGTTAGAGAGGTGGACAGAATAGGAGTGAGAGAAAGAAGAAAGTCTTGTGCAGCGAGGCCGCGGGAGGAGGGGAGGCATGCAGTTAGCAAGATCAGAAGAGCAGTTAGCATGAAAATAGCGGTAGAAGACAGCTAGATATGCAACATTGCGGCGGTGAGAGAGAGGCTGAAGACAGTCAGTTAGAGGAGAGGAGTTGATGAGACGAAAAGCTTTTGATTCCACCCTGTCTAGAAGAGCAGTACGAGTGGAACCCCCCAGACATGTGAAGCATACTCCATACATGGACGGATAAGGCCCTTGTACAGAGTTAGCAGCTGGGGGGGTGAGAAAAACTGGCGGAGACGTCTCAGAACACCTAACTTCATAGAAGCTGTTTTAGCTAGAGATAAGATGTGAAGTTTCCAGTTCAGATTATACGTAAAGGACAGACCGAGGATGTTCAATGTAGAAGGGGGGGGGACAGTTGAGTGTCATTGAAGAAGGGGGGATAGTTGTCTGGAAGGTTGTGTCGAGTTGATAGATGGAGGAATTGAGTTTTTAAGGCATTGAACAATACCAAGTTTGCTCTGCCCCAATCAGAAATTTTAGAAAGATCAGAAGTCAGGCGTTCTGTGGCTTCCCTGCGTGAAATGTTTACCTCGTGAAGGGTTGGACGTCTATGAAAAGACGTGAAAAAGTGCAGGGTGATATCATGAGCGTAGGAGTGGATAGGAAAAGAAGTTTGGTTTAGAAGATCATTAATGAATAATAAGAAGAGAGTGGGTGACAGGACAGAACCCTGAGCATCACCACTGTTAATAGATTTAGGAGAAGAACAGTGACCGTCTACCACAGAAGCAATATAACGGTCAGAAAGGAAACTTGAGATGAAGTTACAGAGAGAAGGATAGAAGCCGTAGGAGGGTAGCTTGGAAATCAAGGCTTTGTGCCAGACTCTATCAAAAGCTTTTGATATGTCCAAGGCAACAGCAAAAGTTTCACCAAAATCTTTAAAAGAGGATGACCAAGACTCAGTAAGGAAAGCCAGAAGATCACCAGTAGAGCGGCCTTGACGGAACCCGTACTGGCGATCAGATGGAAGGTTGTGAAGTGATAGATGTTTAAGAATCTTCTTGTTGAGGATAGATTCAAAAACTTTAGATAGGCAGGAAATTAAAGCAATAGGACGGTAGTTTGAGGGATTAGAACGGTCACCCTTTTTAGGAACATGCTGAATGTAGGCAAACTTCCAGCAAGAAGGAAGGGTAGATGTTGACAGACAGAGCTGAAAGAGTTTGACTAAGCAAAGTGCAAGCACGGAGGCACAGTTTCGGAGAACAATTGGAGGGACCTCATCAGGTCCATAAGTCTTCCGAGGGTTTAGGTCAGCAAGGGCATGGAAAACATCATTGCGAAGAATTTTAATAGGTAGCATGAAGTAGTCAGAGGGTGGAGGAGAAGGAGGAACAAGCCCGGAATCGTCCAACGTAGAGTTTTTAGCAAAGGTTTGAGCAAAGAGTTCAGCTTTAGAAATATATGTGATAGCAGTGGTGCCATCTGGTTGAAATAAAGGAGGGAAAGAAAAAGAAGCAAAGTTATTGGAGATATTTTTGGCTAGATGCCAGAAATCACGAGGGGAGTTAGATCTTGAAAGGTTTTGACATTTTCTGTTAATGAAGGAGTTTTTGGCTAGTTGGAGAACAGACTTGGCATGGTTCCGGGCAGAAATATAAAGTGCATGAGATCCTGGTGATGAAAGGCTTAAGTGCCTTTTGTGGGCCATCTCTCTATCATGTATAGCACGAGAACAAGCTGTGTTAAATAAGGTTTGGAAGGTTTAGGTGGAGAAAAAGAGTGGGGAATGTATGCCTCCATGACAGACACTATCACCTCTGTTATGCGCTCAGCACACAAAGACGGGTCTCTGACACGGAAGCAGTAGTCATTCCAAGGAAAATCAGCAAAATACCTCCTCAGGTCCCCCCAACTAGCAGAGGCAAAACGCCAGAGGCACCTTCGCTTAGGGGGATCCTGATTAGGGATTGGAGTGATAGGACAAGATAAAGATATGAGATTGTGATCGGAGGAGCCCAACGGAGAAGAAAGGGTGACAGCATAAGCAGAAGGATTAGAGGTCAGGAAAAGGTCAAGAATATTGGGCGTATCTCCAAGACGGTCAGGAATACGAGTAGTGTGTTGCACCAATTGCTCTAGGTTGTGGAGGATAGCAAAGTTGTAGGCTAGTTCACCAGGATGGTCAGTGAAGAGAGAGGAAAGCCAAAGCTGGTGGTGAACATTGAAGTCTCCAAGAATGGAGATCTCTGCAAAAGGGAAGAGGGTCAGAATGTGCTCCACTTTGGAAGTTAAACAGTCAAAGAATTTCTTATAGTCAGAGGAGTTAGGTGAGAGGTATACAGCACAGATAAATTTAGTTTGAGAGTGACTCTGTAGTCGTAGCCAGATGGTGGAAAACTCGGAAGATTCAAGAGCGTGGGCACGAGAGCAGGTTAAGTCATTGCGCACATAAATGCAGCATCCAGCTTTGGATCGAAAATGAGGATAGAGAAAGTAGGAGGGAACAGAAAAGGGGCTACTGTCAGTTGCCTCAGACACCTGAGTTTCAGTAAGGAAAAGAAGGTGAGGTTTAGAAGAGGAGAGGTGGTGTTCTACAGATTGAAAATTAAATCTTAGACCGCGAATGTTGCAGAAGTTAATGAAGAAAAAGTTGAGGGGGGTGTCAAGACACTTTGGGTCGTCGACAGAAAGGCAGTCCGACCTGGGGACATTCATGGTCCCCTCCCCAGATGGGGACTCCGAGGCTGGTGTAGGAGTCGCCATGATGATTTTGAAATTTTTGAGTGAAGGGTGTGTGTGTTATTAGATGCTTGTAGTTTTGTGTGGAGGAAGAGAGTTGTCTTCAAAGGGCAGGCTGTGACTGCCCCCTTGTGTTGTGAGACACAAAGGGAAGCGTTCATGGAGGTCACAGCTGGATTTAATGATAAGTTCACAGTACCCCCTGAACAGTGCTTTAGACCTCACTGGGAGTAATTGTCGTTTCGGCAGGTGTCTACTGCCTCCTTCTCTCAATTATATACTACTTTATACTGCTTTTATATACTAGTTTATACTATTTAGGAGTCAGGTCTAATGCACTGGATCAGGGGATGCTGTGAACTTATCATTAAACCCAGCTTTGACCTCACTGAACGTTTCCCTTTGTGTGTCACGACAAAAGGGGGCAGTCAACTCTTCCTTCACACAAAAATACATGCATCTAATAATTTCACACACACACTCTTCACTCACAATTCAAAATTTACATAGCGACTCCTTCACCAGCCTCTTAGGAGGTGACCACAAGTGTCCCCAAGTCAGGCTGCTCTTCTGGTATTGACCTTAAGTTTGTTGACACCCTCAACTTTTTCTTCGTTAACTTCTGCAACATTTGTGGTCTAAGATATAATTTTCAATCTGTAGAACACCACCTCTCCTCTACTAAACCTCATCTTCTTTTCCTCACTGAAACTCAGATGTCTGAGGCAACTGAGCGTATCCCCATTTCTTTTCCCTCCTACTTTCTCTATTCTTATTTTCAACCCAAAGCTGGATGTTGCGTTTATGTGCGCAACGACTTAACCTGCTCTCGTGCCCACGCTCTTCAATCTTTCAAGTTTTCCACCATCTGGCTACGACTACAGAGTCACTCTCAAACTAAATTTATCTGTGCTGTATACCTCTCACCTAACTCCTCTGACTATAAGAAATTCTTTGACTGTTTAACTTTCAAAGTGGAGCACATTCTGACCCTCTTCCCTTTTGCAGAGATCTCCATTCTTGGAGACTTCAGTGTTCACCACCAGCTTTGGCTTTCCTCTCTCTTCAGTGGAGCTGCATTTGGCGTTTTGGCTCTTCTAATTTGGGGGAACCTGAGGAGCTATTATGCTGATTTTCTTTAGAATGACTACTGCTTCCATGTCAGAGACACGTCTCAGTGTGCCGAGCGCATAACAGAGGTGATAGTGTCTGGCATGGAGGCGTACATTCCTCACTCTTTCTCTCGACCTAAACCTTCCACACCTTGGTTTAACACAGCCTGTTCTCGTGCCATAGATAATACAGAGGTGCCCCACAAACTGGTACTTGAGCCTTCCATCACCTGAATCTCATGCCCTTTATATTTCTGCCCGGAATCATGCCATGTCTGTTTTCAACCTAGCCAAAAACTTCTTTATTAATAGAAAGTGTCAATATCTTTCAAGATATAACTCCCTTCGTGACTTCTGCCAAAAACATCTCCAATAACTTTGCTTCTTCTTTTTTTCCTCCTGATGGCACCACTGCCATCTCATCTATCTCTAAAGCTGAACTCTTCGCTCAGACCTTTGCTAAAAACTCTACCTTTGATAATTCAGAGTTTGTTCTTCCCTCTCCTCCACCCTTTGACTACTTCATGCTATCTATTAAAATCCTTCGCAATGTGATTTTCCATGCCCTCTCTCTCATCCCTCAAACTACCATCCTATTGCTTTAATTTCCTGCCTATCTAAAGTTTTTGAATCTATCCTCAACAAGAAGATTCTTAAACATCTATCACTTCACAACCTTCTATCTGATCGTCAGTATGGGTTCTGTCAAGGCCGCTCTACTGGTGATCTTCTGGCTTTCCTTACTGAGTCTTGGTCATCCTCTTTTAGAGATTTTGGTGTAACTTTTGCTGTTGCCTTAGACATATCAAAAGCTTTTAATAGAGTCTGGCACAAACCTTTGATTTCCAAACTACCCTCCTACGGCTTCTATCCTTCTCTTTATAACTTCATATCAAGTTTCCTTTCAGACCGTTCTATTGCTTCTGTGGTAGACGGTCACTGTTCTTCTTCTAAATCTATTAACAGTGGTGTTTCTCAGGGTTCTATCCTGTCATCCACTCTCTTCCTAATATTCATCAATGGTCATCTAAACCAAACTTCTCGTCCTATCCACTCCTACGCTGATGATACCACCCTGCACTTTTCCACGTCTTTTCATAGACGTCCAACCCTTCAGGAAGTAAAAATTTCACGCAGGGAAGCCACAGAACGCCTGACTTCTGATTTCTCTAAAATTTCTGATTGGCACAGAGCAAACTTAGTATTGTTTAATGCCTCAGAAATTCAATTCCTTCATCTATCAGCTTGGCACAACCTTCCAAACAACTATCCCCTCTTCTTCAATGACACTCAACTGTCCCCTTCTTCTGCAATGAACATCCTCGGTCTATCCTTTACTTATAATCTGAACTGGAAACTTCACATCTCATCTCTAGCTAAAACAACTTCTGCGAAGTTAGTCGTTCTGAGTCGTCCCCGTCAGTTTTTTTTTTTTTCATCCTTCCAGCTGGTAATTCTGTATGGATATATATCACATATCTGGGGGGTTCCACTCATACCGCTTTTTTACATAGGGTAGAATGAAAAGCTTTTCGTCTCATCAACTCCTCTCCTCTAACTGACTCTCCTCTAACTCCTCTAATAATTATAATAAAAACTATAATGATGAAGATGAAGATGATAAGATAAAGAAGAATAAGAGTACCAGTAGTACCATTTATCCCTTACCTGTGTTAGCAGGTGTGTCATCCATTTCCTAAACCATTTCCCTGATGAGTCAGTTTGGCTGGACGCCATGGCGGGATGCGGGGCGCGTGCTGCTCTCTCGTCTGTGTCTGCCAGCAGACACTGACACAGATCACACAACAGTTACATTCATGAGCAGTGCTGGCGCCTGAATCAGCTGCACCACAGTCCTCGCCACTCTCAGGTGTCCTAGCTACACAACGCCTCCTTGAGTACTATAAGCGTGTGTGTGTGTGTTCATCACAGTGGGATCCCTGACACAGCGACAGTCGCGCGACAGAAATATTTCATAGTCGCGGGACAGACTAGTCGTGCACACAATAATGGTGTGGGATATACACAACAGTAAAGATACAAGAGCGGTGTAATTGTTTGCCCAAACTCCACCACTTGACCTTGAAGTGCCACGTTCATTGAGATCAAAGTGTTCACTCACAGCTGGCGACTCTGTTGTGTTGTCACGAATACCTGTGGCCTGGAGCCACAGGTAGGCTGTACAGGCTCACCCACCACGCTTGGGAGGTGTCCTGAGTTGTGTGTGTGTGACTGTATATATATATATATATATATATATATATATATATATATATATATATATATATATATATATATATATATATATATATATATATATATATATATATATATATATATATATATATATATATATATATATATATATATATATATATATATTTTTTTTTTTTATGTAGGAAGGACACTGGCCAAGGGCAACAAAAATCTAATAAAAAAAAAATGCCCACTGAAATGCCAGTCCCGTAAAAGGGTCAAAGCAGTGGTCAAAAATTGGTGGATAAGTGTCTTGAAACCTCCCTCTTGAAGGAATTCAAGTCATAGGAAGGTGGAAATACAGAAGCAGGCAGGGAGTTCCAGAGTTTACCAGAGAAAGGGATGAATGATTGAGAATACTGGTTAACTCTTGCGTTAGAGAGGTGGACAAAATAGGGGTGAGAGAAAGAAGAAAGTCTTGTGCAGCGAGGCCGCGGAAGGAGGGGAGGCATGCAGTTAGCAAGATCAGAAGAGCAGTTAGCATGAAAATAGCGGTAAAAGACAGCTAGATATGCAACATTGCGGCGGTGAGAGAGAGGCTTAAGACAGTCAGTTAGAGGAGAGGAGTTGATGAGACGAAAAGCTTTTGATTCCACCCTGTCTAGAAGAGCAGTATGAGTGGAACCCCCCCAGACATGTGAAGCATACTCCATACATGGACGGATAAGGCCCTTGTACAGAGTTAGCAGCTGGGGGGGTGAGAAAAACTGGCGGCGACGCCTCAGAACACCTAACTTCATAGAAGCTGTTTTAGCTAGAGATGAGATGTGAAGTTTCCAGTTCAGATTATAAGTAAAGGACAGACCGAGGATGTTCAGTGTAGAAGAGGGGGAAGGTTGAGTGTCATTGAAGAAGAGGGGATAGTTGTCTGGAAGGTTGTGTCGAGTTGATAGATGGAGGAATTGAGTTTTTGAGGCATTGAACAATACCAAGTTTGCTCTGCCCCAATCAGAAATTTTAGAAAGATCAGAAGTCAGGCGTTCTGTGGCTTCCCTGCGTGATATGTTTACCTCCTGAAGGGTTGGACGTCTATGAAAAGACGTGGAAAAGTGCAGGGTGGTATCATCAGCGTAGGAGTGGATAGGACAAGAAGTTTGGTTTAGAAGATCATTAATGAATAATAAGAAGAGAGTGGGTGACAGGACAGAACCCTGAGGAACACCACTGTTAATAGATTTAGGAGAAGAACAGTGACCGTCTACCACAGCAGCAATAGAACGGTCAGAAAGGAAACTTGAGATGAAGTTACAGAGAGAAGGATAGAAACCGTAGGAGGGTAGTTTGGAAATCAAAGCTTTGTGCCAGACTCTATCAAAAGCTTTTGATATGTCCAAGGCAACAGCAAAAGTTTCACCAAAATCTCTAAAAGAGGATGACCAAGACTCAGTAAGGAAAGCCAGAAGATCACCAGTAGAGCGGCCTTGACGGAACCCATACTGGCGATCAGATAGAAGGTTGTGAAGTGATAGATGTTTAAGAATCTTTCTGTTGAGGATTGATTCAAAAAATTTAGATAGGTGGGAAATTAAAGCAATAGGACGGTAGTTTGAGGGATTAGAACGGTCACCCTTTTTAGGAACAGGTTGAATGTAGGCAAACTTCCAGCAAGAAGGAAAGGTAGATGTTGACAGACAGAGCTGAAAGAGTTTGACTAAGCAAGGTGCAAGCACGGAGGCACAGTTTCGGAGAACAATAGGAGGGACCCCATCAGGTCCATAAGCCTTCCGAGGGTTTAGGCCAGCGAGGGCATGGAAAACATCATTACGAAGAATTTTAATAGATGGCATGAAGTAGTCAGAGGGTGGAGGAGAGGGAGGAACAAGCCCAGAATCGTCCAAGGTAGACTTTTTAGCAAAGGTTTGAGCAAAGAGTTCAGCTTTAGAAATAGATATGATAGCAGTGGTGCCATCTGGTTGAAATAGAGGAGGGAAAGAAGAAGAAGCAAAGTTATTGGAGATATTTTTGGCTAGATGCCAGAAATCACGAGGGGAGTTAGATCTTGAAAGGTTTTGACATTTTCTGTTAATGAAGGAGTTTTTGGCTAATTGGAGAACAGACTTGGCATGGTTCCGGGCAGAAATATAAAGTGCATGAGATTCTGGTGATGGAAGGCTTAAGTACCTTTTGTGGGCCACCTCTCTATCATGTATAGCACGAGAACAAGCTGTGTTAAACCAAGGTTTAGAAGGTTTAGGACGAGAAAAAGAGTGAGGAATGTACGCCTCCATGCCAGACACTATCACCTCTGTTATGCGCTCAGCGCACAAAGACGGGTCTCTGACACGGAAGCAGTAGTCATTCTAAGGAAAATCAGCAAAATACCTCCTCAGGTCCCCCCAACTAGCAGAGGCAAAACGCCAGAGGCACCTTCGCTTAGGGGGATCCTGAGGAGGGATTGGAGTGATAGGACAAGATAAAGATATGAGATTGTTATCGGAGGAGCCCAACGGAGAAGAAAGGGTGACAGCATAAGCAGAAGGATTAGAAGTCAGGAAAAGGTCAAGAATGTTGGGCGTATCTCCAAGACGGTCAGGAATACGAGTAGGGTGTTGCACCAATTGCTCTAGGTCATGGAGGATAGCAAAGTTGTAGGCTAGTTCACCAGGATGGTCTGTGAAGGGAGAGGAAAGCCAAAGCTGGTGGTGAGCATTGAAGTCTCCAAGAATGGAGATCTCTGCAAAAGGGAAGAGGGTCAGAATGTGCTCCACTTTGGAAGTTAAGTAGTCAAAGAATTTCTTATAGTCAGAGGAGTTAGGAGAGAGGTATACAGCACAGATAAATTTAGTATGAGAGTGACTCTGTAGTCGTAGCCAGATGGTGGAAAACTCGGAAGATTCAAGAGCGTGGGCACGAGAGCAGGTTAAGTCATTGCGCACATAAACGCAGCATCCAGCTTTGGATCGAAAATGAGGATAGAGAAAGTAGGAGGGAACAGAAAAGGGGCTACTGTCAGTTGCCTCAGACACCTGAGTTTCAGTGAGGAAAAGAAGATGAGATTTAGAATATATATATATATATATATATATATATATATATATATATATATATATATATATATATATATATATATATATATATTGTGTGTGTGTGTGTATGTGTGTAACATATATTAACAAGGTATCCTGAATCCATTTCACACTGATACCTCACTCGGCCCTCCGGCCCTCACTTAGTGTTTCAGTGATGACAAAGAATATGAACACACAGGCACTGCTGAGGTACACACCTGATACAAGACACAGAAATAATGATTGCCGATGCTACGTGAATATCATCGTGAATATCACCATTTCCCTTTCGTTCGGCGCTGCAGCAGCCTCAACACTCACCTCCTCCTTGCTTGCCAACGCCGGCAGTGGTGCCACCAGAGGCACAATCCGTGTTCGCGCCACCGCCAACAGCCGACAAGCGAGGAAAGAGTGATAAGATTACTCCTCCTATCACACCACTGGTGGCGGGAGTTGGGGAGGCGGGCATTGGAAAAATCATTGTATTTGATGACTTCCATCGCCTCGCAGGAGCAGCCACGTGACCTTTTCTGTCTGTGCCAGTAGGAAAACAAAGTTGGTAGACTGATTCATGAAGCAACACTTGCGTTGTCTGGCTGCTGACTTTCATTGCACTGCTGACTTGACTGACTTTTAACGTGAAGAAAAGAAACATTAGTTTTAATATACTTCTTTCTTCAACATTTGAATAGCAATTACTTCTCAGATCAATGCCCAGTTACTTCTCAGACTTGGCAGAGACACGTGACGGGAGGTCTGTCCTCTTACTGGTAAGATATTGTCCTGTCTGTTATCATTTATCTTACAGATATAATCGGCGCCGCCAGCTTGCAACAAGTAAATATGAATAATGAATCATAAGAACATAAGAATATAAGAACATAAGAACATAAGAAATAAGGGAAGCTGCAAGAAACGACCAAGCTTACACGTGGCAGTCCCTGTATGAAACACACCTACCTATTTCCATCTGTTATCCCCATCCATAAACTTGTCTAATTTTCTCTTAAAGCTCTCTAGTGTCCTAGCACTAACTACATGATTACTGAGTCCGTTCCACTCATCCACCACTCTATTTGAGAACCAATTTTTTCCTATCTCCTTCCTAAAACCTAAATTTTTCAAGCTTGAACCCTTTATTTCTTGTTCTACCCTGGTTGCTGATCCTAAGAATTTTGCTTACATCTCCCGTGTTATAACCCTTATACCACTTAAAGACTTCTATCAGGTCCCCTCTTAACCTACGTCTCTAAAAAATGTAAATTTAACAGCTTCAACCTCGCCTCGTACGGAATATATATCCCTAGAAGACTTTTTGAATGACAGCCACGATGAACTCCTCCTGCAGCAATGACTGATTCTGGGGTGTGTTACACCTCTGGCTTCAGTGACGACGCTTGCCTCGTCTGCAGATGTCTAGGGCTGAGATGGAGAGGACAAGGAAATGCCACTTGTTTAGTGTCCTTGTCAGTGTTTGAGCTTAAATGGAACAGGTATAAATTCATCCACATGTGGCAACGTGGATAAAAGTGACTAGCAGCAGTATACCACAGTACTTCATCCTAATAAAGCAAGCCCGTTGTCGGGTAGACGTTCCTGTGAGGTTTTCTGAATCTGACACTCAAATATAGTTCAGGTGATCCTCATTATCAACAATATGAACTCCAGCAAGATATTTGATAAGGAGTGATGGAAAATGTTCCTGAACGCCGCCAGGCTGCACGGGACAAAGGAGAAGGTTCTGGCCTGGACTAGGTCATGGTCTTGCAACAAGACACTGACACTTCATAATTCCAGTTGATACGAGTACTTAGTACGGTAAACACCATACACACCAGCTGCGGGACAGATGTTATTTATAATATATATATATATATATATATATATATATATATATATATATATATATATATATATATATATATATATATATATATATATATATATATATATATATATATATATATATATATATATATATATATATATATATATATATATATATATATATATATATATATATATATATATATATATATATATATATATATATATATATATATATATATATATATATATATATATATATATATATATATATATATATATATATATATATATATATATATATATATATATATATATATATATATATATATATATATATATATATATATATATATATATATATATATATATATATATATATATATATATATATATATATATATATATATATATATATATATATATATATATATATATATATATATATATATATATATATATATATATATATATATATATATATATATATATATATATATATATATATATATATATACACACACACACACAATAACAGGCAATAGTATTAGTAGTGATATTATTTGCGGTTACTGACAGGACACAAGAAGAGGAGGAGGCGACAAAACAAGAAATGTTCTAATCTCTTCTTGTATTTCCATTCCATGTGTGTGTGTGTGTGTGTGTGTGTGTGTGTGTGTGTGTGTGTGTGATGACGCAAAAATAGACAGCCCACAGCCACACTTCAGCACTGGAGGCCGGTGCACCTACAGCTGGGTCGGTAACGTGCAGGGCTTCATGCTCGGGTCCCGGGTTCGATTCCCAGCATGGCATCTTTCTCCTGAAGCTCAGATTTATAAATTTGAGCTTCCACAGCATTTGTTCAGTATTTCAGAGTACCGAGCGTGTTGTGGCTACATGCTCGTCAGTGGCAGTGTGTGTGTGTGATGAGTACTTAGCGGTCCTGTGAACAGAATAAAGGAGAGGAAAGTGACGAAGGAAGCAAAGCGAAAGGGAAGCTTTGGGATAAAGGAGGGAGCGAGGGAAAAGGAAATACGAGGTGAAAGAGATCCAGTAATTGAGAAAATATAAGAAATAGAAAGAAAGAAACTTCCTCAAGAACTCTGTATACTTTGCAAATATCCAGGGCACTGCTAATGATGAGAATTCCTCACTCAAAATTTATGATGCAGCCAACACAGTGGTGGACTCTGCCACAATGCCACTCTAAGAATAGGCCACACACTCACCACGCTTGAAGGCTGACGCTCTCTGGCCAGAGAGACAACATTAAATGTGTTAGGACTGCGGCAGAATCCTCACACTGACTCGCTCGCTTACAATTCAGAATATACGATGGGGAACAGCAAGAGGTGCTTGCTATGCAACATAAGTAAAGTTTATGGTCCTTTAGGGCTAATCGACTCTCTAACCGTGCCACTGAAATGATTAGTGTGAGAAGTTTGGAGCAAGTAAGTGGACTGGGATGAGGAACCTCCAATGGAAATAATCAGCTCTTGGGAAACCTTGACCTTTGAGTGGCGAGAGTTGTCATTTGTTTCCCAGGCACGTGTTGGAGAAAAGTTCTAGATATGTCTTACATTTATTTACACACACTTCCTGTAAGGCTTATGGGATGCCTGTGCACGTCACTAATTACAATTCTGAATCAAACCTGCTGATGTTCAAAGCAAATGTAGTCCCACTAAAATCAGGCACTTTGCTTCATTTTCTTTCTTTTTTTTTTTTTTTTATGTAGGAGGGACACTGGCCAAGGGCAACGAAAATCCAATAAAAAAAAAAAAAGGAAAAGCCCACTGAGATGCCAGTCCCAGAAAAGTGTCCAAAGCGGTATTAAAAAATTGAAGGATAAGTGTCTTGAAATCTCCCTCTTGAAGGAGTTCAAGTCATAGAAAGGTGGAAATACAAAAGCAGGCAGCAGAGTTTACCAGAGAAAGGGATGAATGATTGAGAATACTGGTTAACTGCTGTTTATTTAGGGAAAAAATGAAATAAGTAGTATAAAAGAAACCTTGCCATCCATTACTGTCGAAAGAACATGAATCTGGTAAGGCAGGAAGACAGGACTGCAGGGAATCACAGCCCCGTCGCCCATCGGTCACCTGCCCCCCTTCACCACCTCCGTCACTCCCACGCCACCCTCCCGTCATCCCCCGTCACCCTCCCGTCATCCCCCATCATCCTCTCTTCACCCTCACAGACATATATCAAACAGTATATAGTAATTCAACGTACTCTTGTTAAAGCCAATTAACAAAGGTATTTCGCAGGGATTAATTTAAGGACCTATTCTTTTAGTCGTATATATTGATGACATTATTTATGTAAGCTCTGAATTGAAATATACTGTACATGCAGATGACACAAATGTACTGTTGGATGGCACGAATATTGATAGCTTACATATTTATTTACAAATGCATCACACAGCATCAGGGAGCACAACCTTTCAGACTGGTAAGCACTTCACCTAATGCTCGAGGTAATAATGTCAACCTAACGTGTCCACACTACAGAACAGTCCTCTTTCCAAACAGTTTGTTGTGCTCTGAACCTCACGGGTGGAATTCACTCTCCGTAGATATCAAGAGTCTTGTTAATAATGGTAATCTTGCCCTATTTAAAAGATGTATTTAATCTTATTTGTATAATCACCAAAATTTGCAATTGTTTTTCTTAATTATTATTATTTTCACTATTTGCTGTAAGATTCTCATTTTATTGTGATATTTGTTAAAAAGTTTATTTTATTGTAATTCATAATTGTTTTACTTCTACTCTTATTGTTGTTCTTTGCTCTGCTACTACTACTACTACTACTACTACTACTACTACTACTACTACTACTACTACTACTACCACTACCACTACCACATGTGTGTTCTACTACTACTATTACCAGTTTGTTTTACTACTATTACTAACGTTTGTTATACTATTATTACTATCAGCTGTTTGTTCTACTGCTAATTACTACTACTCGTTTGTTCTACTACTACTACTACTACTACTACTACTACTACTACTACTACTTACTACTACTCTTTTAGAGACTTTGGTGAAACTTTTGCTGTTGCCTTGGACATATCAAAAGCCTTTGATAGAGTCTGGCACAAAGCTTTGATTTCCAAACTACCCTCCTACGGTTTCTATCCTTCTCTCTGTAACTTCATCTCAAGTTTCCTTTCTGACCGTTCTATTGCTGCTGTGGTAGACGGTCACTGTTCTTCTCCTAAATCTATTAACAGTGGTGTTCCTCAGGGTTCTGTCCTGTCACCCACTCTCTTCTTATTATTCATTAATGATCTTCTAAACCAAACTTCTTGTCCTATCCACTCCTGTGCTGATGATACCACCCTGCACTTTTCCACGTCTTTTCATAGACGTCCAACCCTTCAGGAGGTAAACATATCACGCAGGGAAGCCACAGAACGCCTGACTTCTGATCTTTCTAAAATTTCTGATTGGGGCAGAGCAAACTTGGTATTGTTCAATGCCTCAAAAACTCAATTCCTCCATCTATCAACTCGACACAATCTTCCAGACAACTATCCCCTCTTCTTCAATGACACTCAACTGTCCCCCTCTTCTACACTGAACATCCTCGGTCTGTCCTTTACTTATAATCTGAACTGGAAACTTCACATCTCATCTCTAGCTAAAACAGCTTCTATGAAGTTAGGTGTTCTGAGACGTCTCCGCCAGTTTTTCTCACCCCCCCAGCTGCTAACTCTGTACAAGGGCCTTATCCGTCCATGTATGGAGTATGCTTCACATGTCTGGGGGGGTTCCACTCATACTGCTGTTCTAGACAGGGTGGAATCAAAAGCTTTTCGTCTCATCAACTCCTCTCCTCTAACTGACTGTCTTCAGCCTCTCTCTCACCGCCGCAATGTTGCATCTCTAGCTGTCTTCTACCGCTATTTTCATGCTAACTGCTCTTCTGATCTTGCTAACTGCATGCCTCCCCTCCTTCCGCGGCCTCGCTGCACAAGACTTTCTTCTTTCTCTCACTCCTATTCTGTCCACCTCTCTAACGCAAGAGTTAACCAGTATTCTCAATCATTCATCCCTTTCTCTGGTAAACTCTGGAACTCCTTGCCTGCTTCTGTATTTCCACCTTCCTATGACTTGAATTCCTTCAAGAGGGAAGTTTCAAGACACTTATCCACCAATTTTTGACCACTGCTTTG
>NW_026973759.1:90000-97500 GCF_035594125.1 Scylla paramamosain
AGATTTATATTCAAAAGATCTGCCAATTAAGCCAATTACCTTATTTGCTTTCTTGACGACTTGTGAACATTGTTGGCTAGGTTTTAAGCCACTCGATATTGTCACTCCTAAATCATTTTCCTTGTCAACACTTAAAGTTGGCTACCATTCAAAATGTACTTTGCTTTCTCATTTCTATGCCCTACGTGAAGCACGTTGCACTTTATCTGTATTAAAATTCATCTGCCAGGTTTGCCCACACTCTGTCAATTTGTCAAGATTTTTCTGCATTTCTGTTACTTGTTCATTAGACACACACACACACACACACACACACACATATATATATATATATATATATATATATATATATATATATATATATATATATATATATATATATATATATATATATATATATATATATATATATATATATATATATATATATATGTGTGTGTGTGTGTGTGTGTGTGTGTGTGTGTGTGTGTGTGTGTGTGTGTGTGTGTGTGTGTGTGTGTGTGTGTGTGTGTGTGTGTGTGTGTGTGTGTGTGTGTGTGTGTGTGTGTGTGTGTGTGTGTGTGTGTATTTATTTATTTATTTACAATGAAACCAAAGTGATGACCAAACCTAGATAGTAATCTCGGCACTCACTTATACCGAAGGTTACAGGGACAGCAGATAAGGACGCCCTCCTGCAGCCTGATAATAGCAATCATGCTTTGGATAACAGTGGCGGGCTTAGTGTCAGGCGGCCAGTAGTAGTAGTAGTAGTAGTAGTAGTAGTAGTAGTAGAAGTAGTAGTAGTAGTAGTAGTAGTAGCAGTACTACTACTACTACTACTACTACTACTACTACTACTACTACTACTCCCATCATTGAAAAGTATAGCCAAAAATGGTTTTCTAGTCCTGGGAAGTCACTTGCTTGAATTATTAAAATTTTTGTGCCACTTTTAAAAGACTTACTGGGGAGAGAACAAAAGGTGTGTTCATTATTAAGACGAGACGTTGAGCTGCAAAGGGGTTGACGCTGACACTCTGGTGTAAACGCGAGGCTTAGTACTGGTGGGCTGGCCTGCTCTGACCTATGTTGGGCCGCCTACTCTTGACTGGGCTGGACTGTGCTGGTGTGGACCGGACTGAACTGCTTTGATTTGGGCTGAACATGCATCCATTGGCCTCGCCTTCACGGGGACTAATGGTGTCTGATTTAAGTTACTTTGGTTTGCTGTGGACTGGGTTAGGTTAGTCTGGCCTGGAGGGAGCTCGACTAGTGTGGTACTGTGGTCTAGTCTGGTCTGATCTGGACTACATTACATAAATGGGACAATATTTTGCATAGGGGAGAGAAATGGTCCCTCATGGAATCGGGAAGGACGCCATCGATCCTCCACGCCACGTGTGCATGATGGGGGTGAATGTTTTTTTTAACCCGCCGCCACCGAGGCACCGCGACAGCCATCCATTCCTCAATGCCTCAAATGCGCCGCTGGATTCCACTTAGGTGAGAGTCGGGCAGCATTAGTGCGCTGCGCCGGTAACACCCTCCCTGCCCCGCCACTATGATGATGAACGCAGCTTTGCACACTTCCCGTGCCTGTCCGCGTTCCTCATAAATACACCAGCGTGACCTAACCAAGTGCCGCGCTTTGAAGGCAACTCACGGGGGTCTTGCCACTGCTTAGAGTTCAATGACTTCCTTTAGCAACGTCAGTAGGAAAAGCTGCGCATCAGTTCGCTCTGTCTTCTGTTTCTCTCTCGATGGCTTGAGACATCGCAGGCAAATTAGCCGTCCAGTTTTTCCGCTCCTGACACCCGCGCCTTTGATCAGCAACATTATTCTGCCATCTCGTCTTGCCAGTTCATCTTCGGGCGGCTTTGCTCACCAAAGGAACCGCCGCCCTTGCAGAGCTAATGGGGTGATGGGTAGGGAGGTGTTGGGGTGATGGGTGGTGGATGATAGGCGGACAGGTGATGGGGTGCAGGGTTACAGGGTTACAAGGTGCAGCCGTCGCCGCCGCCTTTCCCACAGACGCCCCACCTTATCTTCTGTGTTCACAATCCTGCTCCTATTCTCTATAACTTTATTTTCTGCTTTGCTTCGTCTTCTTTTTTTGAGACTTTCCCCATTTGCCTGTACCTGCTTGTCTCACCTGTGTGCAAATCATCTACCGTACCTTGCACGATTGATTAACCTTCTTAGTCGTCTCATCCATCTTTATTTATCGGTATTCGTGTCACGTCGTACATCTGCCTGTGTGTTTGCTTATAATTGTGTTCCCTGCTGTATCTGCATCACACTGATTTTATCACGTGCAACTTAAGACACGTTTTTCTAATTACTTCAAAGGCAGCACTTCACCAACATCTGGAGCGTCTCCTGAGGCATCCGGAATGGTTTCCGGGTTTCCTCTGAGCCAGACGAGCGGTGGCGGAAAATACGTGGAGTGGCCCAGAGCTTTGCTGACAGAAGAGACGTGTCCGCACCAACACTTACTTGTCAGCGCAAAGAGGTCTTGCTGGAGTAATCATTTCATGACGGAGTGGAATTATGACACGCTGCTTTATGATATATATATATATATATATATATATATATATATATATATATATATATATATATATATATATATATATATATATATATATATATATATATATATATATATATTCCATCTTTAAAGAGCGTGGTGGTAACAAGAGTTAACACAGGAATATTGCATCAAGGGAGGAGTCTCTCAAAGCTTAACTCAGTGACAGCGAGGGGAGAGGAGAGTGAGCTGCAGCTGGGAGAGTGTAGAGGGGGAGCGAGAGAGCTGTCAGCAATGTCAGAGGTCATGGAGGAAGGATAAAAAAAGAGAGGCGTGAGTAAAGAGGTCATTCCCTATCTTAGGCCTGAAACACCTCCCTCTCTCACCACAACTGTTTTCAAAGGTCACAGAGGTCATTAGCGGAATATTCAAGAGTGGTTCTCCCGTTAATAATGTAAAAATCTCGTTAATCTATCACGAGAATAATAGTTAAAAATAGAAAAAAATCCTTTTAACTTCCTCTACAGCCTATTGAAAATAATGGAGCTTCGGACATAAATGTTTCAGAATCTGGGTTTTACAATCTTACTAAAGGTTTGAGGTGCCGCGTCCTGTCGTTTTTCGCAAATAAAATCTTAACAAAGCGGCGGATGAGGATGTTGTTTTGGCAGTGAATGTTTGATACCACGACCTAATTGGCAAAAACATGTTTTGTTCTCATATCTGGATGAGAAAGGCAATTGTAGGAATAAATTTAGGGTAAACTTGGCTAAATTTTACAGGCGCTGGTAGCGAAACTAGGTGTAGTCATGATAGATACCCCGCCCACTCACCCTCTTGTGACGTCGATGTGATGCTTAACTTGGACCTAAGAGTAATCACCCATCCAACCAGCAGTTCCGCTTTTTTGCCTCACACACACACACACACACACACACACACCACGGTATCCTTGGCGCCCAGCCCTGCGGAGCCCCGCGCGGTTAAGTCGAAGGTAACAATTTTCCGTCTCTTCTTGTCGATATTTAGCGTAGTTTTGAGTTTTCCAGGTGTTTCCAGGTGTTGCCTAGACTCCCAGGAGGAGCAGGAGCTTGTGGAAGGGAGAGGAGGAGGAGTATGATGGTGGTGGGAGGCGGGAGGAGGAGGAGGAGGAGGAGGAGAAGGTACGAAAAAGAGAAAAAGATCTTTTCTTTTTTATTAATGGAGTTGGCATTGTTTTGATATTTAATGTATTGTTAGAAAAACGTCACAAGCTGCAGTATATTATAAAAGCCGTTCTAGGTGTGCTTTTTTTGGTCGATGAAATAACAGCATCATTCTAATTTCATTTTTCTTATTAGCACGCCAAGGATTGTTTTGTTATCTAATTTCAGACTTAAAGAAATGTAAGTAACATATAGCAAGTGATAATATCCAATAAAATGTAGTCTAGCAATGCGAAATATGGGAAATGGAGAAACAGGAGGAAGAAAGAAGGGAGAAGAGGGGACGAGGGGAGGAGAGTGGTAGTGGCAATAAATGTTTTTTTTTTTTCAATTCTTTTTTATTGCCATAATCATACACATTATATTACAAGGTTAAATTATATGCATTACATAAATATGTGTCAATAATTTGCTTGACAATGAGGACTGATACCTTGTGATATATTTTGTACTCCTCTGTACAATTTATTCAATTTATAATTTAAGAACTAATTTATTTAGCACGTGTCGCTGCAGCCACACGTGCTCTTAGTCACCGTGATGCCAGGTGTGTGCAGCAGGCGGGTGTGAGTAGTAGGGAAGGAAGAAGATGAGGAGGAGGAGGAGAAGGAAGAGAGGGACTAGCGTGAGGTGAGGAAGACAGTGAGTGAGTGAGGGAGTGGCGGTCATGAGCGAAGGCGACATGCACAAGTGTGAGAGGCGGGCTGAGTGGGGACGTCGGTGGAGGCCGCGGCGAGGGAAGGAAAGGAGGAAAGGAGAGACGGGAGTGGGAAAAGTAGAAATAACAGAGAACACAAAGAGTGACGCAGGAAAGCAGGAAGGAAAGGCCGCCGTGGTGTGACAAGAGTAAAAGTGTCAGCAGGTTTGTAGCGAGCAGGGAGGCAAGAAATGTGTGTAGTCGTCTTTAATTTTTCGAAAAGTGTTTTGTTTATGTTATAAGAGTCTCACGCGGGTTTTATCCCACGTTTTTAGTTTGAACTTCTTTCACTATTTTTTATTAATTTTACTAATTTTTATTGCTTTATTTCAATTTTGGCTTTTTTTTTGTGGCTGAAAGCTTTAAATTTTTTTGGGACTGTGGTTTTATTTTGTGTATTTGTATTTTGCTTCAGTTTTAATCTCAGTTGAGTTGTTTATATATTGCTTAATTGTATGATTCTGTATGACAAAATGCGATCAATAAATTATCTGTCTATCTATCTATCTATCTATCTGTGTGTGTGTGTGTGTGTGTGTGTGTGTGTGTGTGTGTGTGTGTGTGTGTGTGTGTGTGTGTGTGTGTTTGTAAGGCAGGGCATCAAATCTAACAGAGATTTTCAGTTTTGTCGTCTGAGAGGAGTCCAAGTACAAGCACTCCTATACTGCTAATTCTGTACTGCCACTCCTGCCACCACAGCGCCAGTATTTCAGAGCAGGCACCACCGCCACCACAGCCACCGCCACGTGTTCACACCAACACGATGAAATCTTAAGTATTGAACTATAAAAAAAAAAAAAGGGTCAAACATCAACAAGAGTAGCTCGTGCCTCATTACCGTGCCTGACAAATTTGTACGACCGCTCGCACCAGAACCTCATTTTGGGATATTTGTTAAAGAGAGAGAGAGAGAGAGAGAGAGAGAGAGAGAGAGAGAGAGAGAGAGAGAGAGAGAGAGAGAGAGAGAGAGAGAGAGAGAGAGTGGTGATAAGCCAGCAAATCAACAAGATAGTAGAACACAAACAGATAAGAGATTAGGGAAATTCAATAAAAAAGAAAACTATTCAAACAAGACCAGGAAGTAAGAAAGAAAAGAAAGACAAGCAAGTGGGTCATAAAGATAGATACCGATACCTATGATAGATGATAAATAAAGAACTGAGAGATGGCAAGTAAAATGAATAAAATGATGAGTGACAGCGGTGCAAATAGTTATACACACCATTCTATTTTATTTCGTTGAAACACAGACAAAAATTTATTCCCTGGAAAATAAATTAAAGAAAAGTGAGAAAAACAGGAAAAGTGACGTCCTTCCGTTTTCTGTCATGTCTTCTGGAGAAACTAAACTTTTTTTTTTCATTTAGTCTTTATTTTATTCCCATTTCCTGTTTTTCGCCTACACACACACAGACAGACACACACACACACTCTCTCTCTCTCTCTCTCTCTCTCTCTCTCTCTCTCTCTATTCGTGGCGGTAAGAGGATTGGCTGTTAGTACAATAGGCTCTGGTTGAAATAGTTCCAATTATGCTCCCTAATTGCACTTGACTAACTTTTTCAATATGGCAGCACGTGATTGTCCAGAACACTCCCTCCACCTCCCTCTCTTGCCTCCCCGAGTGACGGCAGGTGGGGGCGCGGGCGGCAGGGATGTGGTGAGAGAGGTAGTGGCAGTGATGGGCAGCCTGGTGATGTACGGAATAATGCGTGGTGTTGACAAAGAATGGGATGAGGGGTGAGTGAGGGTGGTGAACGCTCTTATAACTCGAGGATTAAACAAACACACCATCAAACAAACAAGAAATGCAACCAAGCCGCGGGTCTCCTTTATCAGCGAACAGTTGCTGTGATTCAACACAACAAGGGAGCATTTCACAAGCACTCAGGAGTAACGAGTCACATGCAGCCTCTTACCTGATAACCTGCCTACTTACTAATTTTCTACTGGTATTCTTTCTTTTTCTTTGTTACTATCCTTCCTTCACTTTTATGTTCCCTCTCACGCCGCCTCCTGCTGCCTGATCAGCCTCGTGTGGGTGCCACTCATACCCCTTCCTGTCTGTCCTCGCCGCCTTTACTATGCTCTCCTCCATTATAATATTGTTTTCCTCTTCCTCTCCCACAGCTTCCTCTCTGGCCATGTTCTTTTACCTTCCTTATTTACTTCATCCCTGTCATCTCATATTCCTTCTTTTCCTGTCTTCTTTCTTCCTTCGCGGCTCAGTTTTACGCTACACACATTTCTTGCCTCCCTGCTCGCTACAAACCTGCTGACACTTTTACTCTTGTCACACCACGGCGGCCTTTCCTTCCTGCTTTCCTGCGTCACTCTTTGTGTTCTCTGTTATTTCTACTTTTCCCACTCCCGTCTCTCCTTTCCTCCTTTCCTTCCCTCGCCGCGGCCTCCACCGACGTCCCCACTCAGCCCGCCTCTCACACTTGTGCATGTCGCCTTCGCTCATGACCGCCACTCCCTCACTCACTCACTGTCTTCCTCACCTCACGCTAGTCCCTCTCTTCCTTCTCCTCCTCCTCCTCATCTTCTTCCTTCCCTACTACTCACACCCGCCTGCTGCACACACCTGGCATCACGGTGACTAAGAGCACGTGTGGCTGCAGTGATCCGTGAGGAAAGCGACACCACAGGACTCAAAGGTCAATCTTTTTCCCTCCTTTGTGACCACCGAGCAAACATATTCCGGATTTACATCACAGCGCGACAAAAGACATCACAAGGTTCATTAATGTGCTCACATCTGCTGCACGATAAACTCTTCCCATCACCAGGCAGCGCCACGCGAGCCTCGGGGAGTGTGCGGCGAAAAACAAGGTGACGTAGCTTCCTTCAAATGACCTAACTACCAAACTACTCTTCCATAATGTGCTAGTTTTCGTATGCTGAGAGTCTAATTCTCTCTCTCTCTCTCTCTCTCTCTCTCTCTCTCTCTCTCTCTCTCTCTCTCTCTCCTCCATCATGTTATTCTCACTCCCTCCTACTTTTCCTCACTTTCCGCCGCCTCCACGCCTCCCTCGCCTCCCCACAGCTGGGGAGAGACGAGTGGCGGGTGAAGGAAGGTCTGG
>NW_026973759.1:110000-125000 GCF_035594125.1 Scylla paramamosain
GCTAGAGTCGACGTATTTCTCTCCGAAAGTCGATCTTCAACGCCCTGCCAGTCTGGGATTTGTTGTTGCTAAGATACGTTACGAATTTATCCAGGATCGCGTGGTGGACTGGAGTCTCCCAGGGTTTCTGTTCGAAGGGGAAGGAAGTTAGGATTCCTGGACATCCTGCTGATTTTTAGGTATGTATTTTTCTGCAGGATAATACTGTACATGCAGCTCACGGAATATTTTCTGTACAGTCAGTGGTTCTATCTTGGCTTCTTCCTCCGCAGCCTTTCGTTCCATCTCCTCCTCCTTCCTTATCCCCTCTTCACCTTCCTGTGAGCCTTCATCCACCCAGTCCAAATCACTGTCCTGCTCATCGTCACGCCAGGTGTCCCAGGTGAGGCCTGTGAGGGAGTCCTTGGTGGACTCCTTGTACTCCTGCGGCGACACCTCCAGGCTGCTCATTATCTTATTGGTTGACACAACAAAACATTTTTCTTTTTGTATTTATCTTACTTGACTATATTTCATTGACAAGGAAACATATTTATTAACTTGAACTTTTCTTCATTTTGTTTAATTTATGATCAAACTTCTTGATTAACGACAAAACTTTTTTTATCTTTTCCATTATTTTTTACGTAATAATAAACTTATTCGTTAACTAGATTTTTTTTTATTTCTTTGATTTTCTTTTTTCTTTTACTTTATTTTAATTTAGAGCAAACGTGTTCACTGAAGGTGTGGAACTCGTTGTCACATGCACAGTGGATTACCATTCACTGTTTATCATTCCTTCATACACACCAAGTTCTTTTTTTTTTTCTTTTTACTTTATGTGTTTCTTTTTTTTTCGATATTTTCTGGATTATACATTAACACCCGAGTGGTGGACGCCTAGAGAGCTCAGGTGTACCAAGCACCTTTCTCTCTGACACACACACACACACACACACACACACACACACACACACACACACACACATTTTTTCGTTTGGTGTGTGTGTGTGTGTGTGTGTTTACCATGTGCGTATTCATCACATTGTTAGGGATCAGTTGGTGGCCTCGTGATCGTCAGCTTTACTTTCCCGGTGCTGAGTGACCTGTGTTCGCCGCGCGCCCGCGCCGCAATATGTACAGGAAATGTTGGTCAGCGAAACACGCAAGATAGACTCGCCTCGCCAGGACAACCACCCTTAGCGCCGCAGTGTGTACAGGAAATGTTGGTCAGCGAAACACACAGGATAGACTCGCCTCGCCTAATCACATGTGATTTCATCCCTTGTGGTTTGGAGCACACCGATTCTGAAACATCCAGGTGTCACAGAGGTCGCTGCCAACGCTTTAACATGAGCCTGCTGTGCATCGCATGGCAAGTAACACAACCACATCAGATGAAGGTTCGTTATCACGCTTGCCTCGGAAACAGCTTTTTTTTTTCCCCCGTTACCAAAAAAAAAAAAAAAAAAATTAACTTCTATTCACTCAATCAGCCTGTAGTAGTAGTAGGAGTAGTAGTAGTAGTAGTAGTAGTAGTAGTA
This sequence comes from Scylla paramamosain, assembly GCF_035594125.1. Lineage (NCBI taxonomy): Eukaryota > Metazoa > Arthropoda > Malacostraca > Decapoda > Portunidae > Scylla > Scylla paramamosain. Next base: position 111,527 of record NW_026973759.1, read on the forward strand.
TGTGACCCATCTCGTTTATTTAATTTCTTTCTTTATTCATTTCTTTCTTTATTATTTATTTTGTTGTGTTGTTGTTGTTGTTGTTGTTGTTGTTGCACTGTGCTAGGGCTGTGCTGCAAACCTTTTGGTAAAGTCTGACCACAAAAATATATATTCTATTCTATTCACACACACACACACACACACACACACACACACACACGTACCATTCACTCCTTGTTTCTTCCCAATAAACAAACACCAACGTAAGAAACACCATGCAGTAATATAGGCAAACACATGTTCCGTGACCCTATTTGTCTGTCATCCAACGCCAAGTCTAGTTTATAATGTCACAAAATCATCGTGTGATATTCCTGCCTGCTTCTGTATTTCTCCCTCTCTATGACTTGAATTCTCTCAAGAGAAAGGTTTCAAAATAACTACAATTTTACATAATCCTTTTGGTCTTTCTTTTTTTCTTCGGGGACTGTTACATCAGTGGTCCTTTTATTTTATATAAATTGTTTTTCCCGTGGCCAGCACCTCTCTTGCATGATAAAAAAAAAAAAAAGCAAATCTTTATTTTCTGTCCGTGGGAGCATTTTTTTTTTTTTTTTTTTTTTAATTCTTTGACTGAGCTCAGTGTGTTGACAAGGGATGACCGTGGCAGTGAAAGGGTCAGGCCGAGGTGCGTGGTGGTGTGCGCGAGGCGGCGGCGATATCACGGCAAGTATTAAGGAAAGTGTGGCGAGGCGAGAGGAAAACAGCAGCCGTGGACGCGAGCAGACGATAGAGGGGCGAGGCTTGAAGCAGACGATAGAGGGGCGAGGCTTGAAGCAGACGATAGAGGGGCGAGGCTTGAAGGACATGGGAATGCTTCTTATTGAGAACAAATCTGTAGCACAAACTTTGTCAGAATTTTACTTGTGAAGGGAAAGCAAAGAACACATTGAGAGAAGAATAAGAATATGCAGAGAACAGAATGACAGAAGAAGAAAACAAGGTATCAAGAACATAAATACAGGGGGAAATAACATTCAAGGAAATCAAATGAAGAACAGAAATGAGAGACAAGAAGGGAGAAACTGTAAGGTGTGACCACCAGCAGCGACACACCTCACTCCATCCAGTGCTCGGGGAGGACTCCAGGGAAGCGTCTTCCTGTCAAATGTGCTGACGCAGTCTTTTTTATTTTATTTTTCGTTTGAGTTACTTAAGTTATTCTCTCTCTCTCTCTCTCTCTCTCTCTCTCTCTCTCTCTCTCTCTCTCTCTCTCTCTCTCTCTCTCTCTCTCTCTCTCTCTCTCTCTCTCTCTCTCCCTCTCTCTCTCTCTCTCTCTCTCTCTCTCTCTCTCTCTCTCTCTCTCTCTCTCTCTCTCTCTCTCTCTCTCAAACACTCTTCCTAAATAATCTATATGCTAACCTTCCTCTCTGTTATGAATAATATTGGCTTCTTTCCTCTCCTGGATAGACACAGACAGATATATATATATATATATATATATATATATATATATATATATATATATATATATATATATATATATATATATATATATATATATATATATATATATATATATATATATATATATATATATATATATATATATATATATATATATATATATATATATATATATATATATATATATATATATATATGTCTGTGTGTATCCAGGAGAGGAAAGAAGCCAATATTATTCATAATATTCATAACATAATATATGTATATATATATATATATATATATATATATATATATATATATATATATATATATATATATATATATATATAGAGAGAGAGAGAGAGAGAGAGAGAGAGAGAGAGAGAGAGAGAGAGAGAGAGAGAGAGAGAGAGAGAGAGAGAGAGAGAGAGAGATAGATAGATAGGTATAGATATAGATATATAGATATATAAATAGATAGATAGATACATTAACCTGACCTGACTTAACCAATGTCTAAGACGACCCGGATTCAAATCATGATAATTAGGAAAAAAATTATTTTCAGTAGGAGAGAGAGAGAGAGAGAGAGAGAGAGAGAGAGAGAGAGAGAGAGAGAGAGAGAGAGAGAGAGAGAGAGAGAGAGATTGGTTGAATAATTTGAATACATAAGATGAAGAGACAGGAAGTGTGGCGGTCCATTAACCAAGCACCTCCACACTCGCCAACCAGTGCCCGCGTGGTGACGAGCGTTGCAGAAATCATGATTCATAAATGGCTGCTCACATCTAACAAACCTCTAATTAGCCACACTTTAAGCAGGTACTCCATACACACACACACACACACACACACACACACACACACACACACGCAAACTCTCTCTCTCTCTCTCTCTCTCTCTCTCTCTCTCTCTCTCTCTCTCTCTCTCTCTCTCTCTCTCTCATTTGCTCAATGTTCCTAGTGTTGAGATACATTTGACGAACACTTGTCTTGGTGCACATCAACCGCCACTCCAATGTTCACCGTCATGCGATCACAAGTGTCCTGCTGCCGAGTGTGGGGATGGTGCAGCTTGCCCTGGGGGCTGTTCGCATGACCTGGTGTTATTAAAAGTTAATATGTAGTGTTTCAAGTGGTTATAATGCAGTGTGTGTGTGTGTGTGTGTGTGTGTGTGTGTACAGCAGATATTTCTAAAGTTTTGCAAAGTTTCAGTGTTCGTTTTCTTCTACTACACTCCCTCGCAAAAGTGACTAACAAATAATTCAGGTATCACCACGAGACAACTCGTGACGCTTTGATGAATAAAAAAAAAAAAAAATAATAATAATTAATTAACTAAAGGCGGAGGATGAGATCTTGACTGGATCGAAGCGAATAAAGCTTCGAAGACTCGGATGAAGCAATGGCAAGTGTACTGCCTCCTTCAGTTGTGCTCTGGACGTGGCGAGGCGAGGAGTCATTAAGCGTGTGTACTGCGGCGTCCTGTGCAGTGTTGCTCTGTTATAATGTAAGTATTAATGTTACGATATGCACACACTTTCTTGCAGCATTACTTTAACTGCGGTAAGTTCAAAGTATCATCAGTGTCAGACAGTTTAGAGGGGGTTCTGGAAATACTGCCACTAAGTCGGTATATTATTGGCTGGGATAAATATACGTCAAATCCGCGCGGTGTTTGGTGACGAAACTTGCGTAATGCAGCAGCTGAGGTGACCTGTTGGTGTTCCTATTTTCTAGGAGAGAATCTGAGTGTAGTTTGAAGGTTATTGCTCGTGGTTAAGGTAACAAAGCACTGTAAGGAATTACGTAAGGTCTGGTTAATAATCCTCTTAACATTAATACAATAGATGAGGTGAACTAGCGATGTTGGTGATACTGGGGAGTGTTTGATATGGCTGCAGGAACGCTATTGCGGGGGATTAAAGGAACTGCCGCTTGTGGGAAGCAGTACGTGAGGTCTTGTTAGTAATCCTTTGATCAGTAATACAATGGGCGAGGTGAGCTGTTAGTGATAATACTGGAGAGTGTTTGGTAAGGCTGCAGGGAGGCTACCCAACATGGTTAAGGTAAGAGACCGTTGGGAGGAAGTACTTAGGTCTGGTTAGTAATCCTTTGATCAGTAATACAATGGGTGAGTTTCCTTGTGATGTTGGCTATACTGAAAGTGTCCGCTATGGCGCAAGAGGTTGTTACGCGGGGTTAGTGTAATGAGCCATTGTGGAAATTACGTGAGGTGTGTATGTGAAGATCGTTACTGTTATTTCTTCTTCTGCTTGGTGATTTTTGTTTCCTGAGTAAGTAAGTAACTTAACGAGAGTTATCTTAACACGGTCAGACCAACGTGTGCTGCCTTAATCCAGCATGATTCTTGTAACAATGACGGTATATGACAGCAAACAATGGCTGACCCAACCCAACACTTTGCCTGGAACCTCTGACAACAGTCATTCTCATCCCAACACCTTCAGCTTATTTAATTTCTCCACATTGGTGAGGTGAACAGGCAACGGTTGACGAGGTAATTCCTTCTCCCTCACCTCATTTCACCTTCCTCCTACTCCACTTCCATCGTCTCCCCTTCCCATTCCCTCCTCCCTCCATACTCCATTTCCATCGTCTCCTCGTCCCATTCCTTCCTGCTAACTACTACTTCCGTCCTTCACTTCCTGTTCCTCTTCTACAGCCTCCTTCATGTCTCTCCTCATCTTTCTCACGCCCATATCTCATACCCTCCTTTTCTCCTGCTGCCCCTCTCCTCCTCTCCTCTTCCTTCTCACCTTCCTCTTTCACCACTCGCCAACATTCTCTTCCCCTTCTCCTTCCATACCTTCTCCATCCCATTGTTTCCCTCCAGATTTCCTTCCATTACTCCCAAATCTCTTCCCCCTTTCGTACTGCTCTCTTCCGCTGCTTCATATATATATATATATATATATATATATATATATATATATATATATATATATATATATATATATATATATATATATATATATATATATATATATATATATATATTGTTACGCTCAATGTTGATAATTGCCTGAGGTAAACATTAGGCAAGCCATTTGCACAATGCTTACAAATTGTCAACATTAGGCAAAAAAATGCCTGATTTCACATTATGCAGCTCAATTTTGCTCGATCAGGTTAGCTTAAGTTATTTAAATGCAATTCGTGCAGATCATGCGAAATTTTCTAACTTTTTTAGGCAGTCGTATTCACATCAGGCAAAATTGAGCTGCATAATGTGAACATCAGGCATCTTTTTTTCCTAATGTTGACAATTTGCAGGTTCCAGTTCGTTACACCAATATTTTCCTGTGTGGAAACCTGCCACCATGCATCTCAGCAGGGTTTAAGGGGTCTCTGAATACCCTTTCCTTTCTGTGGCCACTGTCATGTGGTAATGCCACTTATATTTCCTTGTCTCAATCTCCTTCGCTCCTCAGGCCGGTGTCATATGGTAATGTCACTTATATTTCCATATTTCACTCTCCTTCCTTTCTCACGCCACTGTCAAGTGCTATTACCACTTGTATTTCCATATATAGACTCCATCTTACCTTCTCAGGCCACAATCATGTGCTAATGTTACAAGTAGTTTCACATTTCAGTGTACTACTTCTTGTGACCTCTGGCTTCGTTGGTGTTTATGTTGCAGGTTGTGTACTGGAGAAAAGGCGCTCATAGGTCCGGGTTACGAAACCTTATGGGGCTCTATAAAAGTTCTTAACGTCTCAACGACCTAAGAAGTTCATAAGTGTTGAGTGAATCACTCTTACAATAGATACGAATTTTTTAGGAACTTGCAAAAATTGGTAACTCTTTATTGAATCCAGCCCCAGGTGGAGTGGCTCAGTGTCGGCGCCATTCTGCATGCACAATTTGGGAGGGATCCGGGCTGATCCCGCACCTGTTCAGCCTATACGAAGACGAACTCAATTACTCGCTTCTGTTCCTAAATAAATAATTATATGGTTAAAATTTACAGCCATGTTAGCTTTTTGAGCAATTTTACTTGTATTAGTATTTATCTCCTTGTATTCATCATTCATTTAGTTATTGGTTTATTTACGTATTCATTTTTGAACACAGGAAGTCCATGTTCTTGTATTGATATTTATCTATTAATATATTGTTGTTTTCATTTAATTATTAATTTACGTGTTCATTTTTAACACTGAGGATTGATGTTCCTTTGTTTGTGATTTGGTGTACACTGATGGAGCAGTGGTGGTGCTGGCTTGTTTCATTATTCATTTGCTCATCATCACAACAACAGCCTTATGAAGTGAAGGAATGCATGTGTGTGTGTGTGTGTGTGTGTGTGTGTGTGTGTGTGTGTGTGTGTGTGTGTGTGTGTGTGTGTGTGTTATGAATAATAATAATAAACGGTTTATTATTAAGGCAGTTTACAAACTGAAAATGTACAAAGGGGATGGGGAAATACTTAACGTGTGTGTGTGTGTGTGTGTGTGTGTGTGTGTGTGTGTGTGTGTGTGTATGTGTGTGTTACATACTGGGTTTGTCATACATAATTCTAAGGTTCTTGTTTAATAAATCATGGTGTGTAAGATTGCAGTGGTCAACAAAGTATCTACCTATTAGTCTATCTGTGTACACAATAATAAAGATCAATGAACAAAGAGAGCGGCACCAGTAGGGGACAAGAGGTGGTCGACTAGTGAAGTGCAGCGAGGCACGCGTGGTCATGAGCACTGATGGACGCCCCGCCAGTGATGACGGTTCTGTCTACCTGTATACCAGGCCGGCAATCCCTCACGGCTGGACCAAACACCAGTATTCTGGAGAGAATCTTTTAAATTTAGAGCATCTTTATGAAAGAAAAGAGGAAGAAAAGAGTAGATTATCCAATGTCTAGGCAGTATTATGTTTAGAGAAGCCTGTAGAATAAGTAGTAAGTGCCTTTGGGTACTTTGTCATTAAAGAAACTTGTCAAATACCAGTAAAGAGTTCATTCTCTCTCTCTCTCTCTCTCTCTCTCTCTCTCTCTCTCTCTCTCTCTCTCTCTCTCTCTCTCTCTCCCCCGTGTTCCTAAATCAAGCGAAAATCTGCTCTTTTCTCGCTAGGAGTGATTAGCCAGGAATACCAACATAACGTACGCTTCATAAAACACTAAATAGACAGTAAACGCGAACAGACCTACAAATCTATACACAATTAAATATTTACTTAACTGCATTTTCTGTCAATTTCAACAAAGCTATACGGCGTGAGTTAGTCTTATTATAATGTTGACGAATCGCGTAAGTTATGTAATGCTGACGAATCGCGTAAGTTGCTAGCCCTGAGTCCCCCCCCAGTCCTGGTCACGTGAGATACAGAGTGAGTTGTGTTGAAGTCCCGCGGTGGCCATTATCGTAATATTTCCCATCCATCCGTGCGCCAGCATCCTCCTCCTCCTCCTCCTCCTCCTCCTCCTCCTCCATCTTCTTAATTTTTGTTATGTTATTTGTATATAACAATTTATATTACAATTTAACATCTTTACCATGTATTGTAGAAAACGGGAACACTGGGAATATTGGTGACGTATTAACAACGTAACTACCGGATTTGTTAAGTGGTTGTTGGAGGCAGTTAATACTGTTGTTACGCTCTTGGTACGCTCTTGCTCCACGGAGCGTTACATTGACAAGGCTACGTAGAGTTTTTGGTGTTATGTGGTTGGAAAGTCTTTGGGTTGGAAGGTAGTTAGGGTTTAATTGGTTTAAGCTTGTCAGGTGTGGTAGTTACACGTATCCGGTCAGTCCTCTCGGGGGAAACACTGCGAGTGAGTGTTGCTGCTGTGTTACTTGTCTGTCATGACGGAGCTACCCTTTTTTTTTTTTTCAGGTAGATTTAGGTCTGTTTTGTATTAACCCTTTGACTGCCCCTCGGTGCACCTCTCCCTAATTGCCAGTCACGCTCTTGACTTGTCCTCCAGCCACATTCAGTCTTTGGACTGGGAAGAAATTGCAAAATGTGTTCTTTTCATCGATAACTTTCTTGTAGATGCTTATAAAGAGTTGACACACTGCTGCTGGTGGTGCTGGTTGTGTCCTGTTGCAGTGAAAGGGTTAATCTGAGGGGAATGCGGGATCGGAAAAAGGCTGGGGTAAAAACTCATCATTTGCAACAAGTACATTAATTTAAAAAAAGACAAAACTGCAAGGAAAAAGATCGTCCAGAATAAAGAGAAAGAGTGAAGTGAAAAGAGAAAATTTACCATTGTTACACATGTGCTAGTGAGGCGGGAGGATGTGTGTGTGTGTGTGTGTGTGTGTACGTATGATTCTCTCTCTCTCTCTCTCTCTCTCTCTCTCTCTCTCTCTCTCTCTCTCTCTCTCTCTCTCTCTCTCTCTCTCTCTCTCTCTCTCTCTCTCCCCTTTGCGTCTTTGCTGAGGTTCGTGTGTGTGTGTGTGTGTGTGTGTGTGTGTGTGTGTGTGTGTGTGTGTTTATGTAGGAAGGACACCGGCCAAGGGCAACAAAAATCTAATAAAAAAATGCCCACTGAAATGCCAGTCCCATAAAAGGATCAAAGCAGTGGTCAAAAATTGGTGGATAAGTGTCTTGAAACCTCCCTCTTGAAGGAATTCAAGTCATAGGAAGGTGGAAATACAGAAGCAGGCAGGGAGTTCCAGAGTTTATCAGAGAAAGGGATGAATGACTGAGAATACTGGTTAACTCTTGCGTTAGAGAGGTGGACAGAATAGGGGTGAGAGAAAGAAGAAAGTCTTGTGCAGCGAGGCCGCGGAAGGAGGGGAGGCATGCAGTTAGCAAGATCAGAAGAGCAGTTGGCATGAAAATAGCGGTAGAAGACAGCTAGATATGGAACATTGCGGCGGTGAGAGAGAGGCTGAAGACAGTCAGTTAGAGGGAGAGGAGTTGATGAGACGAAAAGCTTTTGATTCCACCCTGTCTAGAAGAGCAGTATGAGTGGAACCCCCCAAACATGTGAAGCATACTCCATACATGGACGGATAAGGCCCTTGTACAGAGTTAGCAGCTGGGGGGGTGAGAAAAACTGGCGGAGACGTCTCAGAACACCTAACTTCATAGAAGCTGTTTTAGCTAGAGATGAGATGTGAAGTTTCCAGTTCAGATTATAAGTAAAGGACAGACCGAGGATGTTCAGTGTAGAAGAGGGGGACAGTTGAGTGTCATTGAAGAAGAGGGGATAGTTGTCTGGAAAGTTGTGTCGAGTTGATAGATGGAGGAATTGAGTTTTTGAGGCATTGAACAATACCAAGTTTGCTCTGCCCCAATCAGAAATTTTAGAAAGATCAGAAGTCAGGCGTTCTGTGGCTTCCCTGCGTGATATGTTTACCTCCTGAAGGGTTGGACGTCTATGAAAAGACGTGGAAAAGTGCAGGGTGGTATCATCAGCATAGGAGTGGATAGGTCAAGAAGTTTGGTTTAGAAGATCATTAATGAATAATAAGAAGAGAGTGGGTGACAGAACAAAACCCTGAGGAACACCACTGTTAATAGATTTAGGAGAAGAACAGTGACCGTCTACCACAGCAGCAATAGAACGGTCAGAAAGGAAACTTGAGATGAAGTTACAGAGAGAAGGATAGAAACCGTAGGAGCGTAGTTTGGAAATCAAAGCTTTGTGCCAGACTCTATCAAAGGCTTTTGATATGTCCAAGGCAACAGCAAAAGTTTCACCAAAGTCTCTAAAAGAGGATGACCAAGACTCAGTAAGGAAAGCCAGAAGATCACCAGTAGAGCGGCCTTGACGGAACCCATACTGGCGATCAGATAGAAGGTTGTGAAGTGAAAGATGTTTAAGAATCTTCCTGTTGAGGATAGATTCAAAAACTTTAGATAAGCAGGAAATTAAAGCAATAGGACGGTAGTTTGAGGGATTAGAACGGTCACCCTTTTTAGGAACAGGTTGAATGTAGGCAAACTTCCAGCAAGAAGGAAAGGTAGATGTTGACAGACAGAGCTGAAAGAGTTTGACTAGGCAAGGTGCAAGCACGGAGGCACAGTTTCGGAGAACAATAGGAGGGACCCCATCAGGTCCATAAGCCTTCCGAGGGTTTAGGCCAGCGAGGGCATGGAAAACATCATTACGAAGAATTTTAATACGTGGCATGAAGTAGTCAGAGGGTGGAGGAGAGGGAGGAACAAGCCCAGAATCGTCCAAGGTAGAGTTTTTAGCAAAGGTTTCAGCAAAGAGTTCAGCTTTAGAAATAGATGTGATAGCAGTGGTGCCATCTGGTTGAAGTAGAGGAGGGAAAGAAGAAGAAGCAAAGTTATTGGAGATATTTTTGGCTAGATGCCAGAAATCACGAGGGGAGTTAGATCTTGAAAGGTTTTGACATTTTCTGTTAATGAAGGAGTTTTTGGCTAGTTGGAGAACAGACTTGGCATGGTTCCGGGCAGAAATATAAAGTGCATGAGATTCTTGTGATGGAAGGCTTAAGTACCTTTTGTGGGCCACCTCTCTATCATGTATAGCACGAGAACAAGCTGTGTTAAACCAAGGTTTAGAAGGTTTAGGACGAGAAAAGAGTGAGGAATGTACGCCTCCATGCCACACACTATCACCTCTGTTATGCGCTCAGCACACAAAGACAGGTCTCTGACACGGAAGCAGTAGTCATTCCAAGGAAAATCAGCAAAATACCTCCTCAGGTCCCCCCAACTAGCAGAGGCAAAACGCCAGAGGCACCTTCGCTTAGGGGGATCCTGAGGAGGGATTGGAGTGATAGGACAAGATAAAGATATGAAATTGTGATCGGAGGAGCCCAACGGAGAAGAAAGGGTGACAGCATAAGCAGAAGGATTAGAGGTCAGGAAAAGGTCAAGAATGTTGGGCGTATCTCCAAGACGGTCAGGAATACGAGTAGGGTGTTGCACCAATTGCTCTAGGTCATGGAGGATAGCAAAGTTGTAGGCTAGTTCACCAGGATGGTCAGTGAAGGGAGAGGAAAGCCAAAGCTGGTGGTGAACATTGAAGTCTCCAAGAATGGAGATCTCTGCGAAAGGGAAGAGGGTCAGAATGTGCTCCACTTTGGAAGTTAAGTAGTCAAAGAATTTCTTATAGTCAGAGGAGTTAGGAGAGAGGTATACAGCACAGATAAATTTAGTATGAGAATGACTCTGTAGTCGTAGCCAGATGGTGGAAAACTCGGAAGATTCAAGAGCTTGGGCACGAGAGCAGGTTAAGTCATTGCGCACATAAACGCAGCATCCAGCTTTGGATCGAAAATGAGGATAGAGAAAGTAGGAGGGAACAGAAAAGGGGCTACTGTCAGTTGCCTCAGACACCTGAGTTTCAGTGAGGAAAAGAAGATGAGGTTTAGAAGAGGAGAGGTGGTGTTCTACAGATTGAAAATTAGATCTTAGACCGCGAATGTTGCAGAAGTTAATGAAGAAAAAGTTGAGGGGAGTGTCAAGACACTTAGGGTCGTCGACGGAAAGGCAGTCCGACCTGGGGACATTTATGGTCCCCTCCCCAGATGGGGACTCCGAGGCTGGTGTAGGAGTAGCCATGATTTTAAAATTTTTGAGTGAAGGGTGTGTGTGTTATTAGGTGCTTGTAGTTTTGTGTGGAGGAAGAGTTGTCTTTAGAGGGCAGGCTGTGACTGCCCCCTTGTGTTGTGAGACACAAAGGGAAACGTTCAGTGAGGTCACAGCTGGATTTAATGACAAGTTCACAGCACCCCCTGAACAGTGCTTTAGACCTCACTGGGAGTAATTATCGTTTCGGCAGGTGTCTACTGCCTCCTCCTGTGTGTGTTTGCAGGTCACTGGAGTGCAAGGAAGGCCCTTAAGTGTAGAATTCTGATAAATAAATAAATGCCTTGATAGATAGATGTATAGATAGATAGAAAAGTAGGTAGGAAGAAAGACAGATAGGTGGATAGGCAGACAGATAAGTAGATATAGATAGATGAATAGATAGGCATATAGATAGATGGATAGATAAGCAGATTGATAGACAGACAGACAGAGAGACAGACAGACAGACAGACAGACAGACACACAGACATGGCATGCAAGTCGTTACAACAATAATGAGTCACTTTGAAATCCAGACCATGAGTGGAGAATAATGAATCCACTTGAGAAAGGAATTATTATTATTATTATTATTTTTATTATTATTATTATTATTATTATTATTATTATTATCATGATCATCATCATTATTGCTGCTGCTGCTGCTGCTGCTGCTGCTGCTGCTGCTGCTGTTGCTGCTGCTGCTACTACTACTACTACTACTACTACTACTACTACTACTACTACTACTACTACTACTACTACTACTACTACTACTACTACTACTACTACTACTACTACTACTACTACTACTACTACTACTACTACTACTACTACTACTACTACTACTACTACTACTACTACTACTACTACTACTACTAATAATAATAATAATAATAATAATAATAATAATAATAATAATAATAATAAACTTGTTATTGAAAATTTATATTCATCTAACCTTTTCAGACTTTAATGATGATAGCATCATCAACAACAACAACAACAACAACAACAACAACAACAACAAAAACAAACTTCTATATAAATAACCACAAAATTTACCTGTGCTCTATAAATACGCAAAGCAGTTTTACCTGTCCTGTCTGTCTCCTGTTAACTGTCCCTTTCATTCTTACTTGTTGCCTGTCTTTTTAATTAACCACCTGTCTCTATAAATGACCCTAAATATTTACCTGTCCTTAATAAATACGCAAGACAATTTACCTGCCCTACCTGTACTTTTAATTACGCGAGAATTTGCAGTTAACCTGGTTTAGCCTCTTTCTGTGACCTGGCGATCACGTGACAAGGCAATTAGCGATGCTCTGTCTGTCGCTAATGATGTAAAAGGGAATGGTGGTTGTGTCATTAGTGTTGTTGTTGTTGTTATTGTTGTTGTTGTCGTGCTGTATTATTTCTCTCTCTCTCTCTCTCTCTCTCTCTCTCTCTCTCTCTCTCTCTCTCTCTCTCTCTCTCTCTCTCTCTCTCTCTCTCTCTCTCTCGTTTTCGTAAATTATTCAACTTTTTTCTTTGTCTTTTTTCTTTTTTCTAATATGTTAATTTGCTGTCTGTCTTGCCCATGATCGAGCTTCATTTGTATTCTTTACCTCCTCCTCCTCCTCCTTATCGTCTGTTGTTACTCCTAGCATTTCTCCTTATCTTTTTCGTCTTATCTATTCTCTTTTTCCTCTTCTCCCTCTTCTTTCTTTTCTTACCTCATCACATCCCCTTCTTACTTCATATCAGTTCGTAGCATTTCTTTTCTTCCTTTCTTCTTATCTCCTCCTCCTCTTCCTCCTCCTCCTACTCTTCACATCCTCCTCTTCCTTTACTTCAATTTCTAGCATTTCTTCTTTTCCTCTTTACTCCTCCTCCTCCTTTTCGTCCTCCTTCAATTGATCTTTGGAACGTGACCTGCGTGCGTGGAAAATGAGGTCAGGTCAGCGGATGTGTTTGTTAAGCTCTTGCTGGTGTTGCTGTTGTTATTGTTATTGTCACTGTTGTTGTTTTTGTTATTGTTGTTGATGCTGTTAGTGGTGGTGGTGGTGGTAGGTTATTTAAAGAGATAGAGACAGAGACGGAGAAAGTTGTAGGATTATGAAAGAGGAGGAGGAAGAGAAAGAGGAGGAAGAGATGGAAGGTATTGACTATAAAGTTGATAACGATCATTGATTTTAGCATTTTCTTCACCCCTAACGTTATGGAAGGCTTGTGCTGCGAGAGATAGATACATAGATAGTAAATAGATAATGAATAGGGAAATAGATAAGTTGACATGCAGAGGAATATAGAGACAGGAAGATAAATATATAAGAAGAGACAGACAGACAGACAAACAGACAGACAAGCAAACAAGAATGGTTGTAAGCAAAGTTCTTCCCGTGACTTTAATATACGAGTATATTTATGACACATTATCCTCACCACTCATTTTTTGGACAATTACCAACGTGAAATAGGACCTGCCAAGGAAAATAGCAGCACCAACAATAGTAGTAGCACAACCACCACCAC
>NW_026973759.1:130000-135000 GCF_035594125.1 Scylla paramamosain
ACACAACCTTCCAGACAACTATCCCTTCTTCTTCAATGACACTCAACTGTCCACCCCTCTTTTACACTGAACATCCTCGGTCTGTCCTTTACTTATAATCTAAACTGGAAACTTCACATCTCATCTCTAGCTAAAACAGCTTCTATGAAGTTAGGTGTTCTGGTACTCCTCCACCTGTTTTTCTCACCCTCCTCCCCCAGCTGCTGACTCTGTACAGGGGGCTCATTCGTCCATGTATGGAGTATGCTTCACATGTCTTGGGGGGTTCCACTCATACTGCACTTTTAGACACGGTAAAATCAAAAGCTTTTCGTCTCATCAACTCTAACTGACTGTCTTCAGCCTCTCTCTCATCGCCACAGTGTTGCATCTCTAGCTGTCTTCTACTGCTATTTTCATGTTAACTGCTCTTCAGACCTTGCTAACTGCATGCCTCCCTTCTTCCCGCGGCCTCGCATATTCTGTCCACCTCTCTAATGCAGGAGTTAACCAGGGTTGTCAATCATTAATCCAATTTTGGTAAACTCTGGAACTCCCTGCCTGCTTATGTATTTCCATCTTCCTATGACTTGAATTCCTTCAAAAAGAATGTTTTAAGACACTTATCCTTTAGTTTTTTTTACTGCCGTCTTGGACCATTTCTGGGACTGGGATCTCAGTGGGCTTTTTTATTTGTTTTTTTGTTGCCCTTGGCCAGTGTCCCTCCTACGTAAAAAAAAAAAAAAAAAAAAAATTTGCCCTCTATCATCCCTACTCAGAAATTGAGTAGGGATGATGTAGCAGCAGTAAAAACTAATTTTATATGATGCTCCGTTCCGGTGCACTTTAGTTTCTTACAGATTTTAATTATGATCAGCCTTATATAGTATTTATCTATTTATTTATTTAATTAAACAAAGTGTCAGAGTTGTCATTTCACGAGACACTGCAAGATGAAGCATATTATGTTAGTATTGTGGCTGTATATTCGCATCGTGGAAGGCAGGGCAGGTCACAAGTAACGCCAACTAGTGCCCTCAGTGAGGAGCATACACACACACACACACACACACACACACACACACACACACACACACACACACACACACACACACACTGAGCTTATAATGAAATTTTACTCGAAATTAACGGAATATGCCAGAAATCGCATAAAACTTAGGTCACCTCACAAACAGCCTCTAAGGAAAACCTGTAGAAGCGCTCCTATTACTGGCAATGTGATCTTTTCCATTGCGGTGTTGTATCAATCGTTACCTCCTGTGACCTGTGTCTTTACGATTCTCCCCTTAACAGGAAAAAAAAAATCCTTATAGGTCAAGAATTGTTTGCTTGTGTTGTCGTGTTGCATCGTTATCACAGTACTGGTCAATCCATCACTAAACAATATATCAGAAACCGAAACACATTTTCTGTCACTTATATGATGTCATTACAAGAGGATACAAAAGGCTACAAATGTTATATAATATATATATATATATATATATATATATATATATATATATATATATATATATATATATATATATATATATATATATATATATATATATATATATATTATTTTTTTTTCCCCATTACTTTCCTATATTGATTGTTAATCTCAGTCTTTATATATATATATATATATATATATATATATATATATATATATATATATATATATATATATATATATATATATATAATAAAATAAAAAAAGTCAAGATATATATGCTTCTTTGCGTCTTTGCTCGTAATTCTGTTGCCTCGTTCTCTATCAGAGGAAACAAAACATATACGCCAGAAATACAGCAAACTGTTTAGTAGGGTTCATCTGTAGTTGACTTTAAAGTAGAAGTCCCGAAGTAACACTGAGATCAGCTGGCGCTGGTCAAACCTCATCTAGATTATCCTGTTCAGTTTTGCCTCCTGTATTCCAGGAAGGATCAGTACAGAATCAGTACAGAGGAAAATGACTAAAAAGAAACAAGGCAAGAAAAAATCGTTACGAAAGAAGATTGAAGATAAAATTACATTCCTTAGAGAGGCGCAGATTACGAGTGGATCTGGTAGATGTCTTTTACTTGTATAAAGGAGATCAGAGGATGAAAATATTTAGGATCTATAGTTAGCTCTGGTATTCGTCAGGCAAAACAACACAGAAACCAGAAATGACGCAAACTGTGTTGTAGAGAATGGAGTGTAGTGAGAATGGAGTGTTAAAAGTAAAGTCTTGAAGAAATAATAAGATTATATTTGACACTCGTCATACCTTATGTAGACTGAACTGTGCATGGCCTTCATATTACAGAATGGAGATAAGTCTATTACAATCAGTACAGTTTAAAAGAGATGAGAAATATTTCCTAGGAAAGGAGATCGAAGTTTTGGAATCTACATTTTTTCCTGGAGAGGCGACGAGTAAGAGTTGCTCCCATAAATGTTAAGTGTTATATAAGCATAACAAGGGTGACAAAATTCTTAGGGTCAGTAATCAGGATAGAACAAAAGAAATGAGTTCAAGCTTGATATAGATGAATTTAGAAAAAAAGGTAAAAAATTGGTTCTCAAATAAAGTAGTGGGTTAATGGAATACCCTCAATAATCAGTTTGTTAGTGCTGAATTACTAGGAAGACTTGAAAAAAAGACTGGGCATAATTATGATGGGCATGATGGGTGGAAACAGGTAGGTATGTCACTGTATATACAGGGACCGGCAAGTGTAGGCCTGTTCCCTTCTTGCACCTTCTTATATTTTCGTATGTCATTATGTTCTTATAACACTAAGTAGCAGCCGAAGTTTAGACAATAGGCCTTCTCGTCTCGCAGGATTAACTTGTGATTATTTTTTGTGCGCAATCATGAAAGAAACATACGTATCTAAATGCATAGAACATTCTACTCGATTTAGGATCACTTACAAACTTTTATGTGTCTGCAGAAATGCAGACATGGATGGAGTTCAGCGCCTTGTTAAACCGATATAACGTTGCTGGCACAAGACCAGTGACGATGTTTGTAACAGTTATTTACACGACAACTACAACTACAGGGTAAAGTAAAATATAGCAATTAATCAAAAGGAATTAACGTTTAAGGCAAACAGATTACCGCCGTGAGAAAAGTTCCTTCATCTGAATCATGCTCATCTGAATCATGCCTCCTCCATAGGAGGAGGCAGTAGACACCTGCCGAAACGATAATTACTCCCAGTGAGGTCTAAAGCACTGTTCAGGGGGTGCTGTGAACTTATCATTAAACCCAGCTGTGACCTCACTGAACGTTTCCCTTTGTGTCTCACAACACAAGGGGGTAGTCACAGCCTGCCCTCTAAAGACAACTCTCTTCCTCCACACAAAACTACAAGCACCTAATAACACACACACCCTTCACTCCAAAAATTTTAAAATCATGGCGACTCCTACACCAGCCTCGGAGTCCCCATCTGGGGAGGGGACCATAAATGTCCCCAGGTCGGACTGCCTTTCCGTCGACGACCCTAAGTGTCTTGACACCCCCCTCAACTTTTTCTTCATTAACTTCTGCAACATTCGCGGTCTAAGATCTAATTTTCAATCTGTAGAACACCACCTCTCCTCTTCTAAACCTCATCTTCTTTTCCTCACTGAAACTCAGGTGTCTGAGGCAACTGACAGTAGCCCCTTTTCTGTTCCCTCCTACTTTCTCTATCCTCATTTTCGATCCAAAGCTGGATGCTGCGTTTATGTGCGCAATGACTTAACCTGCTCTCGTGCCCACGCTCTTGAATCTTCCGAGTTTTCCACCATCTGGCTACGACTACAGAGTCATTCTCATACTAAATTTATCTGTGCTGTATACCTCTCTCCTAACTCCTCTGACTATAAGAAATTCTTTGACTACTTAACTTCCAAAGTGGAGCACATTCTGACCCTCTTCCCTTTTGCAGAGATCTCCATTCTTGGAGACTTCAATGTTCACCACCAGCTTTGGCTTTCCTCTCCCTTCACTGACCATCCTGGTGAACTAGCCTACAACTTTGCTATCCTCCATGACCTAGAGCAATTGGTGCAACACCCTACTCGTATTCCTGACCGTCTTGGAGATACGCCCAACATTCTTGACCTTTTCCTGACCTCTAATCCTTCTGCTTATGCTGTCACCCTTTCTTCTCCGTTGGGCTCCTCCGATCACAATCTCATATCTTTATCTTGTCCTATCACTCCAATCCCTCCTCAGGATCCCCCTAAGCGAAGGTGCCTCTGGCGTTTTGCCTCTGCTAGTTGGGGGGACCTGAGGCGGTATTTTGCTGATTTTCCTTGGAATGACTACTGCTTCCGTGTCAGAGACCCGTCTTTGTGTGCTGAGCGCATAACAGAGGTGATAGTGTCTGGCATGGAGGCGTACATTCCTCACTCTTTTCTCGTCCTAAACCTTCTAAACCTTGGTTTAACACAGCTTGTTCTCGTGCTATACATGATAGAGAGGTGGCCCACAAAAGGTACTTAAGCCTTCCTTCACCAGAATCTCATGCACTTTATATTTCTGCCCGGAACCATGCCAAGTCTGTTCTCCAACTAGCCAAAAACTCCTTCATTAACAGAAAATGTCAAAACCTTTCAAGATCTAACTCCCCTCGTGATTTCTGGCATCTAGCCAAAAATATCTCCAATAACTTTGCTTCTTCTTCTTTCCCTCCTCTACTTCAACCAGATGGCACCACTGCTATCACATCTATTTCTAAAGCTGAACTCTTTGCTGAAACCTTTGCTAAAAACTCTACCTTGGACGATTCTGGGCTTGTTCCTCCCTCTCCTCCACCCTCTGACTACTTCATGCCTCGTATTAAAATTCTTCGTAATGATGTTTTCCATGCCCTCGCTGGCCTAAACCCTCAGAAGGCTTATGGACCTGATGGGGTCCCTCCTATTGTTCTCCGAAACTGTGCCTCCGTGCTTGCACCTTGCCTAGTCAAACTCTTTCAGCTCTGTCTGTCAACATCTACCTTTCCTTCTTGCTGGAAGTTTGCCTACATTCA
>NW_026973759.1:145000-220000 GCF_035594125.1 Scylla paramamosain
CTTCACCAAACCATCATTGTCCCTGACACTCTCTTCCTGAATGGGTCGTTTCTCACCTCGATTTCTCTCTGGACAACCATTTTTTTTTTTTTTTTTTAGCTCCAGAATACAGCTTGATGTTAATGGCAGCCTTAAAAGCTTCATCTTGTTCCTCAGTGATTGCCTCCAGCACCGATGAAATTTAAGATTTTGAGAATCAACAATTAAAATCAATATAGTGTTTAATGTGTTATCTTTAAAAAAATACAGATATTCACTAGATATTCTAGTCAACAGATACAAAATTATTTAGAGGATCTCCAAGGTGTGGATAATCTTTCAGCAGGGCATTCAGTATAGTGGAATACCCTTTCCTGCACACCAAACTGAAGGGAGGACATGAGACTTTAGGATTTCTTATATGATAAAAAGAGATTAAATATCGGTAAACAGTTTTAGAATCTACACTGAAAAATGAATGACTTGTTGACTTGTCCTTGTAAGTTTACTTGAATTGGGTGGAAGTGTGTGAAACAGAGAAAGAAGGGAGGATTACAGTCATGATGTTCTGTGCTGCTGAGTGGAGGTCCCATGCCTGGTGTGGGGTGGGGTGGCTGTGAACCCCTCTCTGATTACATCCCTACTCATATGCACGTGGTTTTGTTTTATAGGTGTCAGTGGCAGGCTGGTATCCATCATGTGACATGCCTTTCTTGGCACAATACTGGGGCAGCCTTCTGTCTGCAGGTTGCTCATCTGCCACTTCCTGTTCTCCACTGACCTGCACTTAATTCACCATTAATATGCTTGGGTGACTTGCTCACTAAAGAAAATTTACATCACGGAGATACAGTGTAACTATTCTGGCAACAGAAAATAATCCTTTCAAAACTTCAAGGTGATGAGGGCTTGGACCTTCCATGCAACTGTTGCAAAAAATTATAAAATATTCGTGAAAACAAACCCAACAACCTTGCTTTCAATTCGTAATATCTACTGGTCACTCCGGATTACAAAAAGTAAGAATATTTTCTTTAAAGTTCGAAGGCAAAACACGTGTGCATCCTCCGACCATGTTTGGCCTTGCTCTTGCAATCCTGATACCTTCCCTCACCTTGACCTTAAACCTTCGTGACCCTTGGCACACCCCAATGTTTACTGCACTCTCCTACACAGACAAGTAGTGCAGGTGATACAAATCCGTGGGAATGTCAAAAATCATATATTTTCTTCTCGTTGCCAGTAGCTGGCATCGTTTTAGCGCTTCTTTGCACCTTCTCTCTTGTTGATTCTGATCTTCATCTTGCTTATCCAAGACGTGAAAACCCGGACACATCCGACATGTGACTCAGTCACTACACTACACACCAGTAACATCTAAAACGTATTACAGTGGATAGTAAATTGATTTCAGAACCTCAGATGTCCCCACAAATACATGCAAGTCTCCTTAACACACACAAATGGTAGTAAATTAGTTACATCTGGCCAGTTGAAAACCTGGACACAAAACGAAACATCACTGAGTGTCACTACACTGGACATCAGTAACACTTCAAACATCTCACAGTAGCTAGCAATTGTATTCCACAACCTCTGACACACCACAGCCACGTGCATAACTCTTTAACACACACAAATAACAGCAAAACATTTACATTCTAGGAGCGGGACTTGGCATTTATCCAGCAGCATCCAAAGAAAACGTGCCACACATCACCAGCTCATACCCTCTTACTGAAGAGCCGAGCTATGATTTCTTTCCATAGCCACATGAATTCACATAACACAATCAATTCTTATGCTACCTTTATAATGCATAGCAGGTTGAATAGAGAAAAAAAAATCTCGAAAACGTGATGCACAGAAAACTGTTAGCGTAACGAAAAGGTAATTTACAAAGGGTAAATTACGAAAATATTTACCCTTACGAGAAAGGTTGGCTTCGGCGGAAGGATGAATTATGCTCGTAATTCACTCATTTGACCAAGTTTGCCTTTAGCTCACATAGATTTACCCTTTTCTTACCTCATATTTTTTTTGGCCTGGCGGTGACTCGTGACCGGAATAGTACGTGCGGGTTAACGCAACACGCCACCCCGCCATCCCTCACTTACCCCGAGGCGTCTAGTAAAATCCGGCCATTTGTTCAACGGCAACAACGGAACACGGTGAGGCGGCAACACACCCTATGTGATGCAGCACACATGGGGGAGGGAAATATGAAAACAGCATTTGTTCGCCACGGTACAACAAAACGCCATCAGCACAAAGCACGCTCCCCGCCGCTGATGGAGCCAACACACAGGCCCGGCTTGGAATCACAGACATTAAATGTATTGTAGCGTACCTGAGCCGCGGGGAGCCGAAAGATGGTACGCACAGGTAATGCTTTTGTGTCAAGAGCTGCGTAATGGTATCCAGCAGAGCAGCGGGCGAGGCGGGACCCTTACACTGCAAGGAGGAGGAGGAGGAGGAGGAGGATAGGAGACCACTGAACGGTATAAATAAATCCAGATGGGAAGTGGAAAATGGGAAGTGGGAGAGAGAGAGAGAGAGAGAGAGAGAGAGAGAGAGAGAGAGAGAGAGAGAGAGAGAGAGAGAGAGAGAGATTTCCTGGGGAGGAACTGTGTGTGTGTGTGTGTGTGTGTGTGTGTGTGTGTGTGTGGGATGGGTGAGTGAGTGGGTGGAGGAACAGGAAAGCTATGGAGGGGGTATAGGAGGGAAGAGAGTGTGGGGCCGGAAGAGATGTGAGTGTGTACGTATGTGTCTGTGTGGGTGGAGGGGGAGAATACAAGAAGGGGAGAAGAAAGTGGGTGCGTGAGTGTGTGGGGGAGGAGGATGGCAGAGAGAACGAGAGTAATTACAGTCTGAAAAATGTGAAGAGAGGTTGATAAGAGACAGGTGTGAATGGGAGAGAGGATATGGAAGAGGGCTGGGGTGAGGGGCGAAGTGATGGGGAGTGGAGATGCGGATAACGGAAAGGCGTGAATGGGAAGTGGGAAGAAGAGTTACATGGAGGGAGAATGATTGGAAAGAGTGTTTGGGGAGTAGAGAGGGAGAGTACTGGGGGAGGCAAGCAGAGAGAGGGAGAGGGAAGGGTTACACAGCGGAGTGTTGGAGGGAGCGAGTGTAGCCAGAGGTAACAAAGAGGAAACTCATCATTGTGTGTGTGTGTGTGTGTGTGTGTGTGTGTGGTGGTGGTGGTGGTGCTTTGTCACCCCTCATTGCACTAGAAAAATAAATGTTGAGTTACCCACAGGCGTTGATGTATCGCCAGTTTGGAAGCCTCTGCACCAGAGAGGCGGCGTGGCTGGTGAGGAGGAGGAGGAGGAGGAGAAGGAGGAGGATGGAGTAACGAGAAGTGCATTATATTTTTATCCACTTCTTTTTTTTTTTTTTTTTTTTTGCATATTTCCTCCTTTGTTTTTGTTTGCTTTTTGTTGTTTGGCTCTTGGCTGTTGTTGTTGTTGTTGTTGTTGTTGTTGTTGTTGTCTTCTTTTCTCTCTTCTTTTGTTTCCCTTTTCTTCCTTATAATAATAACAGTAGCAAGTGAAGAAGAAAGAGAATAATAACAAATAAGAGAGAGAGAGAGAGAGAGAGAGAGAGAGAGAGAGAGAGAGAGAGAGAGAGAGAGAGAATGGGTGTGTGTGTGTGTGTGTGTGTAAGTCAAACTGGAGTGTTAACAAAGTCCTCCCGAGGCGCACAGTCCCGTGTCCTGCCCTCCGCCCTGTGACGCAAGGCTGCCGTGCCAAAACAAACACTATGAAACATGTGGAAAGTAATCCTGTTGGCACATACAATTGCACCACAGGTCACACCAACACACTGCCAGACCAACACTTTGGTGTCTGTGTGTTGAAAGGCTTGCGCTTGCGAAAGGCTTGCGAAAGGCTTGGGAGGACTTTTTTCAAAGGGCAGAGAGATTTTATTGGTCGTCTCCAAGTGACCCCACAAGGTAGCTTGGGTTAAACTAGGTTAGATTATGTTAGGTTAGGTTAGGTTAGGTTAGGTTAAGCTAGATTAGGTTAAGCTAGGATAAGTTAACTTTGGTTAGGTGAGGATAGATTAGGTTAAGCTAGATTAGTTTAAGTTTGGTTAGGTGAGGTGATTAGATTTCATGAGTACTGTTTGTGCGTCAAAACAGGATGGTGCAGTGTCCTTGTCAAACTCCTGCTGGATACTACTGTAACAACACCTTTGTCACCTCAGGAACTTCCACAAAACGCTGCCAAATGCCATCTTAGCCTCACACTGAATGTCGAGAAGCAAAGTGACGGTAGTTTAAAAAAGTTAGACATGTAGAAAAAAACAAATTTGAAGATAGAAGGAATAAGGTGACAGGGTCGTGAAGCGTGGCATACTGTTAGAGAGAGAGAGAGAGAGAGAGAGAGAGAGAGAGAGAGAGAGAGAGAGAGAGAGAGAGAGAGAGAGAGAGAGAGAGAGAGAGAGATGGTACAGCGTGGTATTCCAGATTGGTGTTAAGTCGTGGCAGTGCCAGCCGTTCACTCCGATCATTATATAGTTGATGCCGAAAGTGAAGAATAGTAAAGAAAAGGAAAGTAATTGTGAAAGGCAACGCTTTAAACAATGACTCTTGCAAACCACTGTTGCACATGCGTTGGCTCAGGCTACATTAGGTCAGCTCAGGTTTAGGGGCGCTACTTTGGCACGCGATCTACACAGCCAACGTGATCTACAAGAGTCAAATTCTGTTTTGGTATGCGATCCACCTGTTTTATTTATTCATTACGGCTTAGATAAAACATTTTACATTTACTTATATCTATTTAAAAGTAATTACTATTTATATATATACATTTATTGAATATTTTATACATTTATTATAAAGAATAGATAAATGTGAATGGAAGCAAGATGAGGTAGAAAAGCAAGAAGTTGACCGTCAGAGTTATTCTCACCGCACGCCACCAGAAATAATCAGTGTATTATACAAGCCCAAATAATGATCACGAATTTGATGCTTTAAATAAATAAACTAATAAATAAATAAATAACGATTACTACGATGCGCGTGACGAGGATAACGATGCGATTCCACGATAATGATACGAGTTTCCACGGTAACGATGCGATTCCACGATTCCATGATAACGATGTGATTCCACGATAACGATGCGATTCCACGATTCCACGATAACGATGCGATTCCATGATTCCACGATAACGATGCGATTCCATGATTCCACGATAACGATGCGATTCCACGATTCCATGATAACGATGCGATTCCACGATAACGATGCGATTCCACGATTCCACGATAACGATGCGATTCCATGATTCCACGATAACGATGCGATTCCATGATTCCACGATAACGATGCGATTCCACGATTCCACGATAACGATGCGATTCCACGATAACGATGCGATTCCACGATAACGATGCGATTCCACGATTCCACGATAACGATGCGATTCCACGATTCCACGATAACGATGCGATTCCACGATAACGATGCGATTCCACGATAACGATGCGATTCCACGATTCCACGATAACGATGCGATTCCACGATTCCACGATAACGATGCGATTCCACGATAACGATGCGATTCCACGATTCCACGATAACGATGCGAGTTTCCACGATAACGATGCGATTCCACGATAACGATACGATTCCACGATAACGATGCGATTCCACGATAACGATGCGATTCCACGATAACGATGCGAGTTTCCACGATAACGATGCGATTCAACGATAACGATGCGAGTTTCCACGATAACGATGCGATTCCACGATAACGATGCGATTCCACGATAACGATGCGATTCAACGATAACGATACGATTCCACGATAACGATGCGATTCCACGATAACGATACGATTCCACGATAACGATGCGATTCCACGATAACGATACGATTCCACGATAACGATGCGATTCCACGATAACGATGCTAGTTTCCACGATAACGATGCGAGTTTCCATGATAACGATGCGATTCCACGATAACGATGCGAGTTTCCACGATAACGATGCGAGTTTCCACGATAACGATGCGAGTTTCCACGATAACGATGCGGGCGCGGCGATAGCTATACGACATTGGCTACCAACCTACATAGGTACCAGGACGAACCCTTCCTCCCCAAGGGTCCACCCCAGTCCCTGGGTGTGAGGGCAGTGACGATGCAACCTTGCCGCGCCTCACACGGGTCGCCATGAGCAATGACCCGCCACACACCACTCCCCAACCACTGTCATGAAGTGAGCCCTTTTCTCCCCTAAAGGACCCCTCGTACTGCCAGTGTCTGGTGCATGGTGCACGGCGTGCCCTCGTTCATGGCGAGTTGTTCAGCCCGGCGTCATCATAATCAAGGGATCCGTACACACCCTCCACCAGACTCTATGGAAAGAGCCCTTACTCCCCATAAGGACTCCCCCCTCCGGGCAACATCTGGTGAGTGGCAAACATTGATCTCTTGCTTATGGCGACCCCTTGCCTAGTGTAAGGCGCTGCAAGTGGACGACTACTATTGAAGCTTGAGGCCGCAAAGGAAAAGAAGGACCTGCTGCCAGTTCTCTGCCTTGGGCCCCAGGCCGGACCCGACAGCCACCTTCTCCCCCCGTGCGGCGCCCAAGGCCGTCACGGCCCTCAACGAATTTTGGCCGAAAGTTCTCAAACGTCACTTAAATTTTGATTCGAATATAAAATCGTCGATGGTAAATGAAAAGTGGCTTTAGTTTGAAAGTGTGCAAGAGTGGGCTGATCAATGAAACAAGATGAGGCAGCTTTGCTCCGGAGTATTTGAGTGTACCTTGCGTGTTTGCTGCCCGTGAATATGTGCATGTTCGTGTGTGACTAGAGAGAAACAGTAATCCAGTGGTAGTGACTATTTAATAGGGAACTTAACAAGATTAGATACATTTCTGGATGAGTGGACGTAGGTTTGCATATCTTGTACACGAACTGTCATCTGTAGACATACTTTTTTTTTTTTATAGCTGTTATTATGCTCTTTAAAAAGTAAGAAATAGATCGTCAATTTTTTTTTTTATCATCACATCGTTAGCACTTGATGACAAGAAGACACGGAGTGACGAGTATATACACTTGTAAATTTGTGGGCGGCCGAGAGAATGATATTAGTCATCTCGAGATGCTTAGGGACACCTGGACTGTAAACATGCAACCCCTCACCTGAAACGTGGTAAAGAGAGCGGCAGAGCCAGCGTTAATTCCCAGTGGGACCATAATCCTCAGCCGGCCAGGCCTGTGGCTTGCCTTGACCCAACAGGCTGCGTCGCTGATGCCACCTCAACCACGCCTTGCATTGCTCACACGCTTTTTACTCACTAATTCTTATATATATATATATATATATATATATATATATATATATATATATATATATATATATATATATATATATATATATATATATATATATATATATATATATATATATATATATATAAGAGAGAGAGAGAGAGAGAGAGAGAGAGAGAGAGAGAGAGAGAGAGAGAGAGAGAGAGAGAGAGAGAGAGAGAGAGAGAGAGAGAGAGAGGGGTTGGGGGAAGGAAGCATTCGGCCTGGGTGAGGGAGTGGAGGGATTAGCAGTAACACGTGAAGGGCAGACCAGTGTGTAGGAGAGTAACATAAGATAACGTAGGGGGGAGGGGAGAGACAGTTTGAGTGAAGGAAGAGAGTGTTAGTTGGGTGGGATGGAAGGGAGGGGAGGGGGAGGGGGGCAAAGTTTGTGTGAAGGAAGTACAGTGTTAGAATGAAAGATGACGGGCAGACCGTCCTGCTTTGCCTATGATGCTGTTTATTGAGAGCAGGCTCCTCTTGCCTTTCATCAGTTTTGAAGTTAAATGTTTAAAATTTGTGTATATTAAAAAATCTCCAGTTCCTGTCAACACGACTGCATGTTTTTATTTTATTATTTTATTTCATTTATTTATTTATTTATTTATTTACTTGTTTGTTCTTTTGCTGTAATTGCAATATAAATATAATATAAGTTGAAAGTGTGTGTAGGAGAGTGAGGCGTCCGGCAGTGTTTATCACGTCACCTAAACAATGTCAAACCCTCCGCCACACCTCGGGACACCGCCACCCAGTGGGGACAGAATCCAGGGCCCGCCACGCTCCGCCGTGAGGGAGGGGCTTGTGCCTCAGGCGATCGTGAACAGAGTACAGGGAGAGAGCGGAGCGTTAGAGATGGCTCAGTTCCGCGGCGCCGACCAATGGGAGACGTGGCACTCAGGCAAGGATAGGCTGATTCCACCAACCAGCGGCGCGGCAAGGCGAGGGGCGGGGCAGGGAGGGGATGCCTCCCCGCCACCACGCGATAAAGATGGCGGAGTTTCCAATATATATATATATATATATATATATATATATATATATATAGAGAGAGAGAGAGAGAGAGAGAGAGAGAGAGAGAGAGAGAGAGAGAGAGAGAGAGAGAGAGAGAGAGAGAGAGAGAGAGAGAGAGAGAGAGAGAAAACCACACTATCAAATATTTACAGACACTTCGACCCTGACGTAATTCTAATTAACAGTCATTGTATACCAGACACCCATATTATGAGAATTCCTTCCTACAACATAATAAAGAAAAACACACTAAATAATCATGCAGATGGTACTGCAATTGCAGTGAAACGAAATATAAAATACAAAATACTAGATGACTTTATTTCTGACTTAATTGCAATAGAAATTGAAACAACAACGGGGAAAAATAATTCTGGCAACACTATATCAACCTCCAGCACGAAACTTCATACCGATCCCTGACATAATTAGACTATTTCGTAGACAAACTCCAGTATATATGATAGCAGACTTAAACGCCAATCACCCTTGTCTAGGTTACAATTATACAAACACGAAAGGCCGCCAGATACACACACTGATACACAATAGAACACTACAACACAGGGGACCTTACTTTCCAACATTTTATACACAAGGAAGGGGCACAACACCAGACATAATACTCACCAACTACAGGACACATCACAACATACATATTACACCTGGCCCTCTCACTTCCAGTGATCATATTCCTATTTTACTCACCATTTCATCATCACCAATTTTAATACCAGCTCCAAAAAAACCGAATCTAAAACAGGCGGATTGGGAAAACTTTAAAAAACATATTAATGATAATATATCAGATGCTAATCTGAATCTTACTGAAATAGAAAACATAGACAATGCAATAGAAAACTGGCATAACACAATTGATAATGCCATTAAAAATCATATCCCATTCACTAATCACCGACAATTACCTGCCCCTAAATTAACCGAAGAAACTAAACTCACAATAATTAGGTTCAATGCACTCAGACAACACTCACAACAATACGGCTGGGACATAAATCATTACAGACTGTACAGAACATTGCAAAATACCCTAGAAGCGAGGATGATAGAAGAAAGTAACAAAAATTGGCATAATTTATTAGAAGAAGTATCCGCCACATACAAAAACCCAGGTATCTTCTGGAAGAAAATAAAAGTGATCACTGGAAATAACATTCCCGAACCTGAATATCTCCTGAACTATAACAACACTAAAATATACAAAACAGAAGAAAAGGAAGAGTTACACAGACAACACTGGTCGCAAATATTTGAAGAGGAGGCAGAGGATGAAGAAGAAGAAAGTGAAGAAATATACCAATTTTTACAAAACAACCTAGACAGAATATCCCCCTACGATAACACTGACACATCACGTCTAGGAACCTGCGCTCTTGACACTCAAATAACACCTGAGGAAGTAGGAAATGTGATTAAAAATATTAAGAAATCCAGTCCAGGACAAAGTGGGATAAACAAAACGATCCTCCAAGCACTTCCTGATAAAGCCATCACAAGACTTACACACATTTATAATAACACCATCTCTGCAGGCTATTTTCCTGACACATGGAAAAAGGCCATAGTCCGGTTAATACCTAAACAAGGAAAAACTCCACACAAAACTGAAAACTACAGACCTATATCGCAGCTGGAGGTACCTGGAAAAATTTTAGAACGTATCATCAATAGCAGACTGAGGAGACACCTAGAATTAAACAATAAATATAACAATAACCAGTTTGGATTTAGAGAGGGCATAGGCACAACACATGCACTTGCAATCATAACTGAACAAATAGCACAGAACAAAGGAGATCGAGGACAATGTCAAATTATATTCAGAGACGTAACCAAAGCATTCGACAAAGTTTGGCACATAGGATTAAAGTTTAAGATTTTACATCAGCAACTTCCTACCACTATTGAAAAATTACTTTGTGACTTTCTTGATGATAGAACAGCAGCATTAAAAATAGACAACTACATTGGACCTTCCTTCGAGCTGGCTTCAGGAGTTCCACAAGGGAGTGTACTGTCGCCAACACTCTATACCATCTTCACAAACGATCTGGAAGCATCAGATAGAAATTTAAATATATGCTACGCTGATGACATAACCCAAATCACTGGATATAAAGGCAAATCTAAAAACATATTAAACAGGCAAACAGAAAGAGAAATACTGAAAGTAAATGATTTCGAGAAAAAATGGAGAATTAAAACCAACTTAACAAAATTCACTCCTCTACACCTTGGTGCCAGAATCACTAACCCACTTATTATAGACGAAGATCCCATAGAATTCAAATCTGAAGGTAAATGTCTAGGACTACTTATTACAATCAACGGGTATAACAAACATATTCAAGACAGAAATAATAAGGCCTTAGCAGCACTTAAAAAACTGTACAGACTACAACACATGCCAGAAAAGATAAAAATTCACCTAGTGAAGGCTCTAGTACTACCAGTACTAGAGTACCCACCAATACCCACTCATGCACTTAGCCAAACACAAGTCAGCAAACTACAAAAAATTCAAAATAAAGCATTAAGATTTGCCATCAACCAACGATACCCATATACTATGAATAGTATGCAAATCCATCAATACACAAAAACGCTACCACTAAACATCAAACTACATGAAAGAGCTAAAAGGGTATGGGATAGACTAGAAGACTTACAACACCACACATTAACTAAACTCAAAGAAAACAGAGAGAATATTCAGAATTACAACAGAAATTTCCCTAGTAGCCTAAGTCGCTATGACGCCACTCCAAACCCAAAATACTATTAATTCGAAACACACTTACCTGTAGATACGATTACCACACTTACCTGTAGCAAAACCAACATCAGTAGTACGGACACCTGAAAAGAAAAACAAAACATTAAAATCAACACACAAAAAAACACATAAGAACACTTACGGTATGGGGATAATGGGGTCGTTCTTCCTTTGCACTGCGCCCTGAGTTGCCGGGTCGTGGGAGCCGTTGAGCTCGGTAGTGAGAAGCAAGGAGGCTTCCCGTGGCCGGCCCCCTCCCCCGGCAAGGGGTGGTGTAGCCCAGCTCTGTTAGCGGTCATCTGGCAGCGGTGAGAGGTAGAACAGGGCCCCGTATCAACTCAACTCTTCCTCTGTAAGACAGAATAAATATAAAGCAATCTTTTTGACAGGGACGATGATGGTTTAGCTGGGTTTTGCTTAAAATTAATAGTAAAGAAATAAAAATGCCTAATACACACACAAAAATAAAAGAGTGCAGCCTCTTCACAAAAAAATAAAATACAATATATATACAATAAGAATAGCAAAGTGGTCTGCCCACAAACTTTTACTCTAATTCTTTCCTTCACTTTCTTTCTTTTCTTCTATCTGTCCAATCTCTTACTCTTCCCCGTCTTTCTGTAAAAAAAAAAAAAAAAAAAAAAAAAAAAAAAAAAAAAAAAAAAAAAGAGAGAGAGAGAGAGAGAGAGAGAGAGAGAGAGAGAGAGAGAGAGAGAGAGAGAGAGAGAGAGAGAGAGAGAGAGAGAGAGAGAGAGAGAGAGCGTGTGTGTGGTACTTAAAGTTTGGATTCTTCTCTCCACTGCCAAACTTAATTTTTGCAAGTACAGAGGCAGACATCTGCCACTCACCACTCCACTCCGTCAGTCTGTTAAGCTCCTCCTCAAGTTCATTGCAGTCTTCATCGCACGTCACCTTACTACCTAACTTTGTGTCATCTGCTAATTCAACTTCCACCACAGCCTGTTAAACTATCACTCGCATCATGAAAACACCCTTAAAAACTCCAACAACTTCCACCACAGCCTGTTAAACTATCACTCGCATCATGAAAACACCCTTAAAAACTCCAACAACTTCCACCACAGCCTGTTAAACTATCACTCGCATCATGAAAACACCCTTGAAAACCCCAACAACTTCCACCACAGCCTGTTAAACTATCACTCGACTCATGAAAACACCCTTGAAAACCCCAACAGCTTCCATCACAGCCTGTTAAACTATCACTGGAACTATGAAAACACCCTTGAAAACCGCAACAACTTCCACTACAGCCTGTCAAAAATCCACGGACCGAGAAAGGTAACAGAGAGCATACAAGTACGATCTATGGTATCCCTTGGTCACCTTCCTTTACCACTAGCATCGTGAATGAAGGAAAGCTCAAAAACTTCCAGTAAAGCAGACTGCAAATTGTGTAGATGAGACGGCGGAACGTTTGAGAATATCAGTCCCCGTGTTCTGAACCGCTCCGGCTCTCGTCACGACTGTTTTCCAAGGCCACACAGACGCTTAGCCGGGTTCTCAAGAGTGTTTCTCCTGCTAGTAATGCAGAAATATTGTTAAATCTGTCACTAGAACCGTAAAAACAACCTTGAGAACGTTCTGCTCTCTCATGAAGACTGTTTCCCGAGGCCACACAGACGCTTAGCGGGTTCTCAAGAGTATTTATCCTTTAATAATGTAAAAATCTTGATTGTATGTCAATAAAACCTGTATTGTATGTAGAGGCTTTTGAGTGCAGTGAAGGTGCGGCACGAAAAAGTTTCAGAATATAGTTCATGGCGGTGCGTGCGGCGTGAGTCACGGGGCGCGGCGGAAGGCGGTCAAGAGGGAAAGGGTTAAGGGATGAAGTTAAGGGGGAGGGAGTGAAAGATAAGGGGGGTCAAGGGTAAGTTGTAAGAGTTGGTGGATTAAGAAGGGAGGAATGAGAGGGGAGCAAAGGGGAGGAATTAAGGGAAAGGAGTCAGGGTTTTGGAAGGGGAGGGCAGGGATGGGTAGGAAGGTAGAGGAGTGGAGTAATTAGAAAAGAGTTAAGGGAGAGGGAATAAAGGGAAGGAGAAGGAAGGGGAGAGAGGTAAAGAAGCTATTTCTCTCTCTCTCTCTCTCTCTCTCTCTCTCTCTCTCTCTCTCTCTCTCTCTCTCTCTCTCTCTCTCTCTCTCTTATGGCCCTAATCACCCAACATCTTGTCCTCCTCCTCCTCCTCCTTTTCTTCTTTTTCTTCCTTCTCTTCTCTTTTTCCTTTGCTTCTTTCGTAATCAACATTGCGCTGTAAAAATTTCACATAAGACTTAAGGATGATAATGACGAACAATGATGATGATGATGATGATGATGATGATAGTGGTGGTGGTAGTGGTGATGGTTTTGGTGGGTTTAGGAACAATAAAAAAAATCAGGATGATAAGAATGAATGATGGTGATGACAATGATGACGATGATGGTCGTAGGTGATGATAATGATGGTGATGGTATTAATGTTGATAATGGTCGCGGATGAAGACCATTTCTCAGTGTAGTCATTAGGGTCATCACTGCCAGAAGGACGAGAAAGAATGGCGATGACCTCGTGAAGATGGTGACGACAGTGATGGTGATGATGATGATGATGATGATGACGGTGGTGATGATGATAATGAGAATGATGATGATGATGATGATGAGGAGGAGGAGGAGGAGGATGAGGAGGGTGATAATAATGATGACAGTGATGTGCATAATGAAGATAATGAAAATGATGAGAAATGTTAATTGTATAATGATAACAAGCCCTGTATTGGTGTGTTACTCGTGCCTGTACATTTCCTTCACTGACACACACACAAAATGTAATGAGTCATTTGCTAAGTGTTTCCTGTAAGGCTTGGATCACTTAGTGCCGCGCGGCGCCACTCCAGTACGTAGCGAGCCGAGGAAGAAGAAAGAAGGCGGAGGTCCACCCAGGCGAGCCGTTCCTGCATCACACAACTTACACGTTAATTTCTCGCAGAGTAAAGCAAAACACAACAGATGTGTAGAGAGACTCTAGACAATATCCATAAACATTTCTGCCCGCACCCCGACTACTTTCCTGAGGCTGTAGTTGAAATTACACAGATTTTCAGGCTGTTTGTACGGTTCTAGTGACAGACTGGTAAGGTCTCTACAGCATCATCGGGAGAAACAATCTTGAAAACCCGTGTAATTATCTCTGTGGCCTTTGAAAATAGTCTGGTGAGAGAGCAAAGCTTTTCAGAACACAGGCACATAACCTTGCTTCATGCTTCATGAAAAACAAGTGCATTTATGATACCTGAGAATGCCTTGTTGCATTTCCCCCATTAGCCTGTCTCTCATTGGTGAAAACACCCGCACTATATGTACTACGTTATTTCATTAGACTCAAGTCGCTATTTCAAGTCTACATAAGCCTCAATAAATACGAGAGCTGTGGTGGTGACCTGCTTCCCGACTGCCAATCAGAGCATTCTATTTTTCCGTTTTCTTCCTTACTCTTCGTAAAGCTCACGTGTCCTTCATTTGTCCTTACTTCTTGCTTCACAGTGTATTGGTAAGTGTCTTCTACTGCTAATAAAACCGTGATTTTATTGTTTTGTATCATTACAAGTAGTATTGCGAGAGTGGCTCTGTTCTTAGTGACAGTTACCTCAGCACAACCTCCACCAATCAGCACCAAGTATTCAAGTCACGTGATACTCTCTCCTCGCCGTCTCCTCAGCCATTCGCCCTGCTCCCGCTGACGTGACGGGTCTCCGGTTGTGTTACGGCGGTGAAGCGGTGTTGCGTCTGTCCTCGGCGGGCATGTTGTGGTGGACTGCGGTGTGGGGGGAGAGGTGGATGTGAGTATGGCTGGCCTGGTGGTGGATAGGGAGGAGAGGATAGTGGAAGAGAGATGTGGAGAGTAGGATGGTGGGAGGGGGAGGTGGAGGTGGCCATGGCGGACGTGACTGGGTTGAGGTGGTGGTTGTGGTGGTGTTTGGTATGGTTGGAATGGTTGTAGAGGGTGTTGGTAGTGATGGTGAACGTGACTGGCTTGTGGTAAAGGTGGTTGTGGTTGCTGGGATGGTGGTGGTTGTGTAACAGTGGTGGGGGTAGCGGACGTAACGGTGTTGTGGTTGTTGGGTGTGGTTGAGAGGTTGGGGTGGTGATGTGGTGGTGGTGGTAGTTGGGAGTGGTGGTGTGGTGGTGGTGGTAGTGATGTTACGGTTGTCAGGGTTTATAGGGAGATGGTCATGTGTGTGTGTGTGTGTGTGTGTGTGTGTGTGTGTGTATTCCTGTAATCAGCAAATTGTAGTCACTCGTTCGCTTGTTTCACCTCCCTGCTTCAGGCCTTCCTTCTCTCCCCTGCCCTCCCTCCCCGCTCTCTTCCTCGCATGCCTGCCACCCTCTCCCCGCTCTTCCTCGCCTGCTCTCCCCTGCCCCTCCTGTCCCAGGTGAGTGTTACCTTATTTTGAGTCAATATATATATATATATATATATATATATATATATATATATATATATATATATATATATATATATATATATATATATATATATATATATATATATATATATATATAATGGTTTTTATTTGAGAATGAAGCTCCACACGTAATGAAAGGTAGCAATCTGTGGTTTTGAATACTATTATTGGACTATTTATGTAAACTTACCATAGAAAATTCATTCTATTAGGAAATGTGTGTATATTTCAACTATTTCATCTATACAATGACCTATTTGATGTGACGTCAGTGAGAGAGAGAGAGAGAGAGAGAGAGAGAGAGAGAGAGAGAGAGAGAGAGAGAGAGAGAGAGAGAGAGAGACAGCAAATGAGGCAATATTTTAACTTTCCTGACTCTGTGATGATGAAAGTTATATGATTGAGGTTGCAGTTAAGTAAGTTGAGAAGCTGAGCAGATAAGTGCAAGTACACCACCTGTCTGTCTGTCCGTCATTGTCGGTCAGTCAGTCAGTCTGTTGATGGAGGATGTTGTTCATGGAGGACTGATGGCGAGACTAATGTGTGCCTGTCTGTCTACGTGATGCTTCCCTCCGCTGTTTCATTACGTAGACAAAATACATGAACAGGAAATACTAGTTTCATTTATTAATGGACTGGTGTGGTGGTGGTGGTGGTGGTGGCGGCGGCGGCGGCGGCATCAGCAGTATTCAGGTGTCATATCTGTAACATAAGAACATAAGAAATAAGGGAAGCTGCAAGAAGCGACCAGGCTTACACTTGGCAGTCCCTGTATGAAACACACCTATTTCCATCTGTTATCCCCATCCATAAATTTGTCTAATCTTCTCTTAAAGCTCTCTAGTGTCCTAGCACTAACTACATGATTACTGAGTCCGTTCCACTCACCTACCACTCTATTTGAGAACCAATTTTTTCCTATCTCCTTCCTAAACCTAAATTTTTCAAGCTTGAACCCGTTATTTCTTGTTCTACCCTGGTTGCTGATCCTAAGAATTTTGCTTACATCTCCCTTGTTATAACCCTTATACCACTTAAAGACTTCTATCAGGTCCCCTCTTAACCTACGTCTCTCTAAAGAATGTAAATTTAACAGCTTCAACCTCGCCTCGTAAGGAATACTCCTCATCCCCTGTATCCTTTTAGTCATTCTCTTCTGTACTGATTCTAATAGACCTATATCTTTCCTGTAATGTGGGGACCAGAACTGCACAGTTCTAGATGAGGTCTGACCAGCGCCAAGTATAACTTTAATATTACTTCCGGCCTTCTACTTTTAACACTCCTAAAAATGAATCCTAGTACCCTATTTGCCTTGTTTCTGGCTTCTATGCATTGTTTCCTTAGACGGAGTTCAGAGCTAACTATAACTCCTAAATCTTTCTCGTACCCTGTACCTACCAGAGTTTGGTTGTCTAATGTGTACCTATTGTGTGGGTTTCCTCTACCTACGCTAAGCACTTTGCATTTATTGATATTAAATTGCATTTGCCATCTATCCGTCCATTCATTCATTCTATCTAAGTCTGCCTGCAAGGCGATGGCATCCGATTCTGACCTAATTAATCTACCTATCTTTGTGTCATCCGCAAATTTACTAACATCACTACTAATTCCACTATCCAAGTTATTGTAACGTAATAGGGAATGAAGGCAATACGTATGCGATGGCAGCTTGAAGGTAACAACTGGTGATGAAAGGTGGTGGTTGGTGGTGGTGGCAGGATTCTCTCTCTCTCTCTCTCTCTCTCTCGGGAATTAGCCAGCTCTCCTCTCGGCCTCATCCCTCACTTACTGCTTCCCTCCCTCCCTCAACCATTCAGCCTGACTCACTCCCATTGCTTCCTCAAGTCTCCCTCTCATCCCTCATTCATCCTTTTATCCTTATCCTTCCATAGTAGTTGGGAAATTGCCATGGGGGTCGCCCCCCTAAAAAGGCTTGCCACTGAGGTCCCCATTGCATGGGGACCTCAGTGGCAAGCCTTTTTAGGGGGGCTCGACCCCCATGGCAATTACCCGGAGTGGCAATCCATTTCAGGATGGAGACCCTGACTGTAAATAGAGTGTTGGGGGATGGG
This sequence comes from Scylla paramamosain, assembly GCF_035594125.1. NCBI lineage: Eukaryota > Metazoa > Arthropoda > Malacostraca > Decapoda > Portunidae > Scylla > Scylla paramamosain. The sequence goes on from NW_026973759.1 coordinate 162,682, forward strand.
AGAGGGAGGGAGGGGGGGGGGGAGGGAGGGGGGGGGGAGGGGGGGGGAGGGGGATCCCACCCCCACCCCAGGAGCGACTCTGATGGCATGCCATATTGTGAGTGTGGGGCTGATCAAGTTGCAATGGGGAAACCTGACAGCAATTTTCCGTAGACTTCAGTGGCAGTCTATGTCAGGATGGAGACCCAGGCTTGGGAAAGGGAGGATGGCGATTCACGACGGCAACACCAAGGGGTGGGGGGGGGGAGGGAGGGGGGAGGGACGGTGACGGCGACACTGACGGAGAGGTGGGGGGCGTGCGTCCTTATCCTTCGGCGACGATGGAATGACTAAATGAATCAATGATGGTGGGTGGAAAATAATTGAGTGAAAGGAGGGGGGAGGGTGTGGACTGGCGGCCAGACGTGGAAGTCGCCACACACACGCGTGGCTAGGGGACTGTGACGGCAATGCCGTGTAGGTCGCCCTTTCACGTCCCCCCCCCCCACCCCCAACCCACCCACCCAGGGGCGACTCTGACGGCAAGCCATATTGCGATGGTGATCCTGATAGCAATTTTCCATAGATCCATGCTTGGGAAGGGGGGGGTGATTCACGACGGCAAACACCAAGGGGGGGGAGGGAGGGGGGGAGGGACGGTGACGGCGACACTGACGGAGAGGTGAGGGGGCGTGCGTCCTTATGCTTCGGCGACGATGGAATGACTAATGAATCAATGATGGTGGGCGGAAAATAATTGAGTGAAAAGGGGGTGGAGGGGGGGAGGAGAGGTGATGGGGGGGCTGGCGGGCAGACGTGGCAGCCGCCCGCCACACACGCGTGATTAGGGGGACTCTGACGGCGCCTGCCATAGAAGTCGCCCTTTCCCTTTCATTCACGGAATCCTGGAGGGTGGGATGACCGAGTGTTGCCATCACGCGTTCCCTCCGACATCTCAATACATCCCCTATGGTCAAGGTCGTCGCGACTGCCGCACGAGATCCCGTTACCTGTCCATCCTTTTTACCTGGAGAAAGCGTCTGTGACGGCCAGGGCGGAGCGGCGGCCTCTTCCACTTTCACCGACCACCAGCGGCATGGCTGACGTAATACTTATGTCGGATGGCGGTCTTATTACTATCATTATTATTATTATTATTATTATTATTATTATTATTATTATTACTATTATTATTATTATTATAGCCGACACGTGCTCCCTCCGATATCTCAGTACATTCCCCTATGGTCAAGGTCGTCGCGACTATCCACGCCGTACCGCCATAATCTCCAGTCTGCCGACGTATATATGTCATGAAAAGGTAAAGTTTAAAGTCAGTCTGTTAGTTGACAGGGTTTAAAAAACATGTCATTGAGAGATAGTGACGATATATACGTATACCTATCTTCTCTTGCAGGTGGTAGGTCATTTCCCAACAACACAACAACAGAATTTGAAAACAGAATCTTACCCATTCATTTAGACACCGGCAGGGATTATGAAGTCGGCCTGTGTAATATTTTATTCCCTAAATATTTCTACTGCATTGCGGAAGGGGATCCAAATTCCAGTATATCGTTCTATGGTCGGGTTAAGCAGTCAGACTTTGATATGTATGAATATAATATGTATACCTATCTACCGGAAAGGAATATCATCTCCAATTTTACCGATAAGAACATACCGGCCATAACTAAGGCAATTAATGGACAGATAGTGAGAGAACTTCAAGCAATCTTGAATGACTCCTTTAAGATCTATTTCCCTTACTCGGATATCATTTATTATGACCGCGACTTGGAGCGGGTCGTTGTGAATAACGCGATTGTCCCTCCTAATGACGATCGTATTTACAGTGATATAAGTATAAAATTTGCATCGCATATAGCTCACATTCTGGGTTTCAATCCAAATTTTCGCTACACCGTCTACTTTCAAAGATCTGGCGACGGCATTTCATCTTCCGACGCCAGCGAAGCTTCCTCCTCATCACCCATAAAATTATTCGCTCAATACGTACCGCGAGCTGATGCAGGGACGGATTATATGTACGTTTATACCGACATCATTTCCCCCTCGCGATTTGGCAACCAACTAGTTAATATATTAGACGTCATACCACTCCCCGGCGACAGCACCAGTAAAGGTGCGAATTCAATTACGTATAAACCACTTTCTGCATCAACTATAGAGAGTGTGGCCATCAAAATTGCTAATCAAAGAGGCAAACCTATTCAGTTTGAAGATGGGGAAAACAGTGTTACTTGCGTGTTACATATAAGACCACGTTAACTTTGCGTCTCGGACGTAAAATTTTGAAGAGAATCGATCAAGGTGGGATAATGGGTGGAGTGGAGGATAATGAAACAGGCAGGTGTTGCCTACTTCCGAGTCAAGGCACGCGCCTCGCGACCATCTGCGCGGGAAGCTTCAGTGTTTCCCCGCGCGGCATGGCGGCCGGGACAAAGTGTTGACAATGTTATAGAAAAAAAAAAAAAAAGAAAATGGGTGTTCACTGTGGAACAGCAGAGGCGCGGATTTTATGTGAAGTGTGTGGGAGATGGCGCACTAATCCATCCTGCCCCTCATGTGTGGAAGACCAGTGTGATTTATGCGAGCGGTGTGGACTTCTGTTTCCACATCCACCGCCAGAACACACCTGCGAAGTTGGCAATCCTGCTTCTTCTGGTAAGCATTATTACTTATTTTGGCGGGAATGTATAATAATAAAGATGAAATGACTGTCAATCTTTACAAGTTTGAGCTCTGAGCACATCTTCCTGTACAGGCTCACACTCGATTGAGGTTGAGCAGAACGCCGGCGTAGAAGGCCCACGTCGGCGGACGTCACAAGGCGACATCCCACGCGGAGGCGGGGGAAGAGGTGAGAAAAAAAAAAAATACTACAAATAATAAAGCAATAAATACGGTGCCACCGCCACTACTAATATTCTTTTTTTTTAAGACTCGCCACGGCCGGGACCGAGTGGATTATCGGGGAACGTATTCAATTCTTCCGAGACTTCAAGTCCTTCACTACCTACACAAGGTAAATATCAATTCAATAATAATAATAATAATAATAATAATAATAATAATAATAATAATAATAAACTGTCGCTGCTACTTCTATTTTTTCTTCCCAGACACGCCACAAGCGGAGGCGGACCACGATGAGCGCAGCATGGCAGGAGAGTCGGCGGATGCAGACCTTGACGAGCGCGGGATGCCGGAAGAGCCGCGGTTAATTGACTCGAGGGAAAATTTTATGAGGAGCTTCACCAGACATCAATATGACATACCTGATCATGTAAGCAGAGATCCACTCGGTCTACTTACCGAATACAGGGAGTTCTTTATACGGGAAATTAGATCATATTTCACGTCACACGGCTCGCCATTCCCCCCCACCCTGAAAATATTTTCACACATTTCTCTGTTACTAGTGAAATTCTCTACCTTAGGCGAGGATGAACATCGAGTCATTCATATTGCTTTTAGAGCACGACTGATCACCTATCAAGATGTGCCTGACCTTGTTGATTTATGGATCCATCAGCTGAACAGTCGGCTGGAAAGCCTTACCAGCGAGACTGAAGGATCTGGTTTTATCATTTCAAGAGTACAGAATTTTTTCATCAACTATTGCTTGCATGTCGCATGTAGTGGCATAGGAGATTATGTTGCTTATCCTAGAGGCGTGCGAGGAGGGAATGAAATTTTCAATCCTGATGGCCGACATTCATCCTGTGTTATTCAGTGTTTGGCGGCTTTCAGACTTCATGCTCGAGGTGTACCTTGGAAAAGAATTCCAAAAATATTACGGAGACGGCATGGCGGAGAGAAATACGTCACGCGCGGAAAAGTAGGCAGTCCAGTGACTTGGGAGAACTTGAGTCAGTTAGAAAGGTTAAATTGTCTGTCTCTGGACGTTTATACACTGACAAAAAGCGGTGAGATATACTATTTAACATTATCAAGAAAAGGCTCGCGGAAGTATAAAACTGTAGTCTCACTCCTTTTACTAGGTGGAAAACATATGACGCTCATTAAAGACGTGGAGAAGCTGCACCGGAAATTGACGAGAAGCAGTCCCACCCCAGAGGGTCATCAGTTTTGCAAAGTATGTTTCAGCTCAGTTCCCAAGTCTGTCAGTTTGAGCGATCACGAGTGTCACTGCGACTTCACTCAAACTCTTCTCTTTCCAGGTGACGGTGAAAAAGTAAAATTTAAAAATTTTGCCTACACCTATCAGCCTGCATACTTAGCATTTTTTGATTTTGAAACTATGATAAAACCTAAGGAGAATAGGAGTGTGATAGCTGAACATGACCCAATTGGTTACTCGTATCTCATCATCAATAGGCATGGAGATGTCGTGGAAAAGAGAAGTTATTTCGGTGAAGATCCCGTGAATAATTTCATTGATAGCCTATCCAATGCTTGGGGAATCATCAAGGAAAGTGTAGTTAGCTATCCAATTAGCATGTCTGCGGAGGATGAAGCCCACTTCAAACGTCAGCGTCACTGCGAGCTCTGCCATCAACCCTTTAATGTGAAAACCCCACCTCATAAACATCACGACCACTCATTACCACAAAATAATTACAAGGGGGCTTTGTGCGCGCGATGCAACCTCCAGTGTCGTGACATGAGGAAATATCTCATCACTCTGGCACATAATATGAGCTTTGACGTCTCCTTAATCATAAAAGACCTTCACTTGCCAGAGTCGCACGTGGACATCCTTGCCAAGTCAGAATCGCATTTATTGAAAGTAAGGATTAAGGAATTGCAGTTTCAGGACACGCTTTCCATTATGAATGCTGGCCTCGGTCATCTCGCTCAGAGTCACGTGCAGGCGGGCTATAGCACGCGTTACGCCCAGGAAATGGTGAATTACCTCCCCGAGGATGTAAGGCGTGTAATTTGCACTCAAAAACAGTTTCTTTGTTATGAGTACATCACCGACCTTGGCCGCTTAGAAGATCGACAATTGCCACCTCGTGAGGCATTTTATGACACGCTCAAGGGGAAGGCCCTGCCACCTGGAGAATATGAACACGCTCAAAGCGTGTGGAGTATGACATCCTGCCGCACTTTAGGCGATTACATAAGACTGTATTGTGAGATTGATGTGGGATTATTAGCCGACACATATCTCAAATATAGATCATACCTGCATGAATTTTATGGGCTGGACGTGACACATTACGTGTCACTGTCTTCTTATGCTTATGACGCTTTTTTAAAGTCGACAGGCGTTCAACTTGATCCACCTTACGATCCTAACATGTATCACCTGATCAAAAGAAATGTACGAGGAGGCTTTGTAACTTGCGTCAGGCCACACCTGCAGTCAAACCACCAACCCGACGGCGGACCCGGCACCTATGTGTTCTATCTGGACTATAATTCATTATATGCAAGCGTTATGTGTTCCCCCCTGCCTATGGGTGACATCAAAAAGCTTTCTCAGTCAGAGATGGATGATTTTTTTGAAGTTGGCATCCAGAATCATGCGACAGATGGCGACGTCGGTTACTGGCTGCATTTAGACAGCTGTGACGTTTCCCCCGACGTAGCTCGGATCACGGACGAGTTCCCTCTGTGCCTCGCACACATGACTATTACAGAAGATGACATCTCACCGTACAGTAAAAGACTGTTAGAAGCTGAGGGTCGTAAGCTGGGGAGGAAAAATCGTAAACTCGTGGCCAGTCATAAGGGACTGAAAGATCATCTCATCAGTCTGGAATTGCTGCAACTTTTACTCTCACTTGGACTGGAAATACAATGTGTTCATGCTATATATAGGTTCAGACAGGCTCCATACCTGAAACCTTTCATAGAAAGGAACGTCGCTCAGCGTAAAAATGAGACGTGCGCCATTAAAAATCGCATTTGCAAACTGATGTCAAACGCAGTTTATGGTAGATCCATGTTATCTGAAGTGAAGTATGGCCTCCAGCAGAAATTAGTGACAAAAAGAAAGACTTTCCTGAAGTATGCAAGAAATCCATCCTTTAAAAGGGTCCACCAATTAGGCGAGGACCGAGTCATATGTGTCAACAGTAAGAATACGATTAAAATCAGGCAGCCAAATTACTTGGGATACCATATTTTAGAAGTGGCAAAGAAGTACATGTACAACTTTTGGTATCGTGTCATCAAAGCTAATTATGGGGAGAGAGCTAAATTAGCTTATGAAGATACTGACAGTTTCATTTTCAGTCTGCACATACCTACAAACTTAAATGATGAACTGAAACATGGACCCATGGCAAATTTTCTCGACACCAGTAACTTTGCTTCAGATCACCCGTGTTTTAATGGGGAGCGGAAGGGTCAACTAGGCTTGTTGAAATCTGAAACCGGATCCACGCTCATCAAAGAGGCGATTATATTAAAGCCAAAGATGTATTCGCTGCTGTTGGAAGATGACAAGCAAGTATCTCGAGGTAAAGGCATTCCAACTCACCTTCAGCAAAATATATTGCATCAGCAGTATAGGGAAACACTTAATAATGTCGCATGTGGGATGGTGGATTGCTATAATATTAGGAATGTGAAAGGACAAATTTGTACCACTCGTATGCGAAAGCGAACGTTGTCACATTTTGACGACAAGCGCTTTCACGTCGATGGCTATACCTCAAGGGCGTATTATCACCCCGACAATGATCCGCGGGAAAGAGATGTGGAGAATGAGATGGAAGAGGAGGTGGCGGTGGATGTGGGGGAGGTGGAGGTGGATGAGGAAGAGGAGGAGGAGGAGGAGGAGGAGGAGGAAGAGGAAGAGGGGGAGGAAGAGGGGGAGGATGGGGTAATGAGTGGTCTGTGGCGTGATCGGGAGAGACTTTCCGCGGCATTATTCACATCATGATTAAGGGGTAGAGAAAGAGAGGACGCAGCTGCTAGCAGACACCCTTCATGTAATGTAAAAAAACATTTGCTCTGACCACGTAGGCTAAGGAAGAGGGGGAGGTGGAGGATGGGTTGTGTCGTGATCGGGAGTGGCCTTCCATGACATTATTCACGTCATAATTAAGGGGTGGAGAGAGACCGCGGCCGCCAGCAGCTGCCATTCATGTAATGTAAGAACATTTGTTTTGAGTATGGAGTTAAGGAGAGGAATGAGGAGATTGTTCATGTACTGTAAGGACATTTGTACTGCCCACGTGGGGATAAGGAGGATGAGGAGGAGGAGGTAATGTAAGAACATTTGTACTTAGGTTAAGGAGAGGGGGGAGAAGGGGGGGAGGTTGAGGAAGAGGTGTGGGTCGGGGGAGATCCACGTCATAATTAGAAGGCAGGGATGAGGATGCAGCTGGGAGGTTAGTTATGCTGTTACCTACATGACCATGTAAATAAAGGTTAAGTAATAAATACTGTAAACATATCGTAGCGTCTTTTAGTAACCCTCTGAACTTAACATGGACAAGACATTTAGCGAAGAGATGCTGAATCTCTTCAGATATCCTGCACGCATAATTATTGCAGGTTATACAAATTCCGGCAAAACACACCTCTGCAATAAAATTATAGAGAAATATCAGCATGGATTTAACAGAATTATCATTTGTGGCGTCTCATCGCATTCGCTGCAGCAGAATTCCCCTTTTAAAGATAAGGTCGAAGTGCATGAGAAAATTATTGATCCCGTGATGGATGATAACAGTCCATACGCCGACCCGCAAACGCACACACTCCTGATATTAGATGACAATTTCCTCACGGCTGGCAATTCTCAAACGATAGCAGAGGCTTTCACCAAAGGGAGACATAAAAATTTGTCAGTTATAATGATAGCACAGAATGTCTTTTTCCCCGGAAAGTATGCTAGAACGATAACTTTAAATGCCTCACATTACATTCTTATGAAAAACAGAGATATATATCAAATTGAATGTCTGGGCAGGCAACTTTATGGAAGGGAGCGCGCCAAACACTTTGTGGAAATTTATAAAAATGTCGTGCTTAGACGAGATCACGGTTATTTGTTGTGTGATTTATCCCCGAACGCACCCGAAGAAATTCAACTGCGCACGAATATTGTGGATGAGTCACCCTGTGAGAAAGTCTATCTGCTATGAACGCCGTTTTGGACGAACTTTACCGGGATATGACGAATCCTGCGGCTTTAGGAGGTGTGCAAGCACTCTACAGAGAGGGGAAGAAAAGGGATAAGAATCTAACACTCCGCGATGTGAGGGCATTTCTGCAGGGCAACCGCACTTATACGCTTCACAAGCCGACACTGAAACGTTTTCCGCGACGAAAAATTCTCGCTCCTAAACCGTCCGTCATTTTAACTTGCGATTTGGCCGATTTTGCGAGGCTGCACAGACACAATGGCGGCGTCCGATACATCATGTTTTGCCTGGACGTTTTCAGCAGATACTTGAAAGTGGCAACGCTGACAAGTAAATCCGGACACAGTAGCCTGCAAGCGCTGAAAAAAGTTCTAGAGTCGGGGAGTTTTACAGGCGTGTCGCGTCTTTTTACCGATCAGGGATCCGAATTTTATAATCAAGCAGTGAAAAAATATCTAACTTTGAAAGGTATTACCTTGTATTCCAATTACTCGCGTGAAACAAAGGCGAGTTTGGCAGAAAGGGTCATCCGAACCATAAAGACAAAAATATATAAATATCTCACGCAGAACAACACACTGACGTATATTAACGTCTTGCCCACCCTAATAAATACGTACAATCACACCCCACACCGCGGTTTGGGCGGCAACCAAACGCCGGCTCAGGTTCACCGCCTCCGCGAGCTGTCACAAGTCAGGAAGCAATTTAAACGAATGTATTTAAATCGGCCAAGGGGAAAGAAAGTTGTCAGTCATAAATTAGACGTGGGAGACATTGTACGCTTGCAACGTGCTTCCCGAACGCAATTTAAATTCAATAAGGGTTATACCGTCAACAATACCGAGGAGCTTTTTAAGATAAGTCGTGTGGATTACTCACATAAAATCCCTATTTATTTCATAAGGGATTTGGCGGGGGAGGACGTGACCGGCGCTTTCTACAGGGAAGAATTAATCAAGTCCTCTCTTCCCTCACATTACCAGGTCGATATATTACGATCGAAGGTCGAGCGAGGTAAGAGAAAGTACTTCGTCCACTGGCGTGGGTACCCAGATAAATTTGACAGCTGGATAGATGCGGACGACTTAGTATAAGATATGGATGAGGAAAAACCATTGATATTGAAGTACAAGGATTTGGTTTTTCTCCTCTCGCATGTCACCCCTAAATTGCGGAAGCAGGTCTTGCAAAGTTTGAATAAGCGCGAAGTCAATTGCATCTCGGAAATATTCGCCAACTTTTTGAAGAGACGCCTGACGGACGACGATACCATCATTAACCGCCTGAAAAAATTCAAGAGTGATATTCGCACTGTAGCCTTGAAGAAGACGCCCGTGTACAAGAAGAAAGCGATTCTAATCTCCAAACGAGGTGGTAACATATTGGCCGCGTTACTCCCGATAGCCGTGTCGGCAATAACAAGTTTACTACAGAGATGAAAGAATATTGTTTAGTTCCCGTCTCAGTTGCCGAGAGGTGTAAGTTTAAACCGACCGACAGCGCAACTCAGCACCGATTCACGTCAAAACAAGTCAAGAAAAAAAAAAAAACTTCACTACCGCTACCGGCCGCCGCCCTCCCCGACGCCGCCACCGTGACGCCACCACCACGCGCACCTGTCAATCCACCCTTGGATGATTTGATTCGAGTTGCCGTTCCTCCTTCCTTTAGAGAATATGGTTTATCTCTCTTGAAATTATTGGAGGGTAAACCTGGGATTTCATGGGATGAGCGCGGTAACTTACTTCCACCATTTTCTGGCATAAGCGTGTTTGATCTCATACGAGTACTCGGTCACGAAAAGGGGGCCGCGAAAAGACTTTCACCCGATAAGCGTCCATTATTATCACTGCTACTTCGCATGGCGCAACTCCCCGCGGATGCCATCAGAAATACGACTCAACGAAGTAAACTGATAGGTGGCGGGGTCGGTGACATCTGGGAAGCATATTAAATGAGAAAGCTCCCCATCTTACTCTGTAAACGAGTAAGTACATCAATAATACATGAGAGCACGTGTTAGGCGCGTCAGGGGTGCAGGCCCACGGATGGATAATTGATGAGGGTTATGGTCAAAAAAAGGTTCACCCCCCCCCTAACCCACATCCCCTAATAAATAATACGTTCCCCGCCCTCCATCCCTTCCCACCAACAAAGGAAAAAAAATAACACCTGCGTCAATTTGAATGAATAAATTCTACTACGCAGAAGGTGTAATATCGACCAATACGTGTGAATAAAGGTCTGCGATGACACATTTCCCCCTCACTCCCCTCACAGAGGGTTCAACGTGTGGATCAGCCCTCCAATTACTCGTCAAGATGAAGGTGGTCGAGGGCAAGCTGACCGATGGCATCTTCCGCGACCGCCGCTGTTATATCATTTATTCAGTAAATGCCGTCTCCACCGAACCGAGTGGGATTGCGCGGGATCTCAAAACGATTTACCCATACGAGAATACACATGCAGCTAGAAAGAGACTCTACTCGCTTCATCGGGCCACGGCAGACACGAGAGATGACCCAGGACGTATCATTATCCACGCGCCTCCCACAGGAAGCGTAAATCTCCCTCACCTGGTGGCCTGCGTGACTCAGTATGGTTGGGGCGAGGCCGTCGAGGGAAACGAGAAGGCGCGACAGGCAATCGCGACGTCGAAGGATTTGCCTTACGTGGAAGGACTCAAGATGGATACAAGCGTGAATCGACGTCAACACTTCCAGAATTGCCTGAAAAAGATTGCCCTGCTAGCCATGGCGAACGCTGAAGTAGAGCAAATTATTATCCCGGAAGGACTGGGATGTAGAGGTCGCTGCCAGGATGAGTGGAAGAATAATTACCTGCCTATGGTGGAAGGGCTGGCGCAGCGACTTCAACCTTTTGGAGTTGAAACTATTCTGGTGAGGAAGTCTGAATAACTATATCATGTAAATTTTAAAATAAAGTTGATGTGTGTTTGACAAATCGAGTATAAATGTATTCCTTAATTGGGGTGACCGTTATTATTTATTTTGATCATGGCGGGAGCAGCATATCAGACAGAAATAAATAGCTGGTGATTATGCTCGACGTCTTATTCATGACGTGACAACCATCATGACGAGAGCGTTCACACCTCCCACTCGAGCGGAATACGACTTGCTTTTTACGCAAAGCAAAGGTGGAGGTTTAGACGACATCCGGGTTTTTATTCCACCCCATTCAAGAAGAGGTGGCGGTCTATTTTCCGTTTTGAGTGGCTTTGCTAAAAGAGCAATTCCCTTTCTCATGCGCACTGTAGCACCCGAAGCGCTCCAAATGGGAAAAGGTTTATTAACAGATGTTTTAGAAGGGAAGCGACTTCGCGAATCATTAAGAAATAGAGGTGTTGCAGCCGTGAAGGGTGTGGGGGAAAGGATAGTTCGAGGCGGACGAGTAATGAAAAAGAGGAAAGTTGGAGTCGGAAAAAAAAAAAAAAAGAGAAAACCACCAACCAGGCAACTGAAAAGAAAGACTTGCTATAAAGCAGATATCTTCAATATTTAGCTTAGTCGCAAAGATGACTCATTACGGTCCGGATGTGCAGGGTGGAGCGACCTCCACCCCCCTGAGCAATTATCTGACGGCCGTGAGTGAGAACTTTCCGCGGGTGAATCGCTTGCATACCATCGAATCGTCAGTCGCTGCGAGGGGAAAGTTGGACGTATTACCCGTTAATTTAGACGCAAATGCTAATAATCATGCGGGGATCAACGATCCTTACATTGAATTTAGACTGCCTGGTATTCCAGGGCAATTTTTGGATCTATCAACGCTGTCTCTAGAATTGCGAGTTAGCGCGACGAAGGCAGACGGCGCGCCACTAGACGATGACGATCACGTCGTTTTTAGTAATGGTTTGAATAATACGATGTTTAAGTCATGCGCTTGTTATTTTAACGAACAGCTTGTGGAGTCATCCTCTTTGTTCAACTATCACGCCTTCATTAAAATGATTACAACAATCCCTCAGGATAAAATTGACTCTATCGGTCGCGTCGCCTTCTACCACCGCGATTATGATGGATCAAAAGGCATAATCAATAAATTTGATGAAGACTATTTCACGGGAGGGAATAAAGACGAGAAACAAATGATGAAAGATTGTAAAACGCACGGCATTTCGATGACTGCGCCTTTGTTTTCGGATATATCAAGTCTGGACGCTTATCTGCTTGACTCTGTTGATGTGAGAATTCGATTAGAATTGGCTAACAAAACATGGATTCTTAATTCACACCAAGATGCCAGCAGTTTCAAATTTAAGCTCGAGATGGCTAAGTTATGGGTTGACCGCGTCACGCCACATCCGCCCGCCTTAGAATCGTTAAATAACTCCTTGACTCGAAATCCAATGCAATACACTTTTAATAGAACGCTCAATAAAACGTATGTGTTAGCCGCCAATCAAACGTCTTTGATTGCCGAATTACCTTTCGCGCAAATCATACCTCAAAATTTGACCATGGCAATAGTTGATATGGACAGCTTACAAGGCGTAATTGATAAGAATGGTTTATATTTTCAACACGCCGATCTGTCACATGTACATATCACCGTGAACGGGGCGACCATTTATAACGTTCGCAGCTCTTTCCCGCATCACGCGTCAAAATTGTTTTACACGACCCTTGAGTCACTAGGATTGGACACGCGTAATTCCCTAACATTTGATGCATTTAATAAAGGTCGGACAGTATGTTTCTTTAACTTTGTGACGGAGGACGTGCACAATGCCATCCCTCTGGATAAATCAGGAAATCTAAGAATTAATCTGTCGTTTGCCAAGGGACGTAATCACAACCGCGTCATAATGTTTTTCGCCGACACTACTGGCGTCATAGAAATTGATCATTATCGTCACGTTCGCTGCATTGTCCGCGCATAAGCCGTCATGAATGCACGTGAAATACAGGCCGGTCTAGCAGGCATCTTGGGCGATCGAGTTTATTTTTTAGGCTGTCACGATCATCGCCATGTGACAGATCTGATAAATCTTGCCAGAAAACAGGTGAAGCCATGCGTTTTCATTCTAAATACATTGAGTGACTCAAAGACCATGGGCCACTGGATTACTGTTTATCTTAATTTTCAAAGTCAGACCATAGGCTATTACGATAGCTATAACTTGCATCCCAAATACAATTCCGCTGTCTTACATCATTTTATGCAAACTTGTCCACATATGAAAATTAGCACATTAAATTATCGACTTCAGGGGTTGAATTCCCTCGTGTGTGGCATTTATTGCATGTTCTTTTGCCTTCTACTGAGTTGGCATACATTAAAACGTGCAATGTGCATTATTCACGCCACCTTCAAAAAGCATCAATATCTATATAATGACAAAAAAATTACTCGTATGGCATACGTAATATTTCGTAATATGCCGCATTGCATGCCTACGTTTTGCCCAGCCGGCAGCCGGGCGAGATGTCGTAACATCTGTAAAGCGGTAATAAGGTAGATTGGGGGGTGGGGTGGGGGTGGGAAAGGGGGTCAATATGGAGTAATTGCTGACGGATAAGCGTCACTTCGCCATCACCTCTCAACCCAGTCGGACGTCGAAGCCTCATCTCCAAGAATGGAGCAAGCTAACAAACATTTCATCTTGAGAACTGCGGGTGAGTACGCCATTACCTTGCACGGCATCTGACATCTTCACCATTGTAAATTACATTAACGTTCTTTGCCAATGAATAAGAAGAGGGAGAGTGGGAGGGGAAATAAAAACTTTTCCATTGTTCTCATCGTTTTTTTTTTTTTTTTTTTTTTTTTTTTTTTTTTTTTTTGTCTGTTACAGAACGCATCTCTTTCCGCTTTGATATCTATCTGGGCGATGCTGGGGGTAAGCGAAGCCGTGCTGACCATGAGGATGTCAATGTGGAGAAAATGTCAGAACCTGCAAAGAAGAAATTGATCTTTAGTGATGACGACATGTCGCCACTGCCGGCCAGCCCACCTCCTGACGCTCCATCAGGACAGGAGTCGCAACAGCAGCAGCCGGCATCGCAGTCGATTCCGCCACCTCAGGAGTCGCTGATGCCACCTCCGACCGAAGCACAGCCGCAACGGTCAGATGAGTCGACAGTAGGCGGCAAAGAGGGTCAGGAGGTGAAGAAGAAGTCGCAGGAAAACAGAAAAAAAAAAAATATTCCCCCTAACACGCCAGAGGACGACAGCACACCAAAACTCCCCGTTGCTCCAGCCGCCCCTCGTAAGAAGCTGGTTCCTAGAGTTATTAAAACTACGCCCGTCATTGACAGCGATGACGATGATCTCTTCGCCTTCAATTCGCAAATGTTTTGAATGAAAGAGATGTATTTGCCCTAATAAGCAATGAGCTGTATTTGTCCTAATAAAAATAAAATGTTCCATCGACTCTGCATAACCTTTCTAATAATAATAATAATAATAATAATAATAATAGTAATAATAATAATAATAATAATAATAATAATAATAATAATAATGATAGTAATAAGACCGCCATCCGACATAAGTATTACGTCAGCCATGCCGCTGGTGGTCGGTGAAAGTGGAAGAGGCCGCCGCTCCGCCCTGGCCGTCACAGACGCTTTCTCCAGGTAAAAAGGATGGACAGGTAACGGGATCTCGTGCGGCAGTCGCGACGACCTTGACCATAGGGGATGTATTGAGATGTCGGAGGGAACGCGTGATGGCAACACTCGGTCATCCCACCCTCCAGGATTCCGTGAATGAAAGGGAAAGGGCGACTTCTATGGCAGGCGCCGTCAGAGTCCCCCTAATCACGCGTGTGTGGCGGGCGGCTGCCACGTCTGCCCGCCAGCCCCCCCATCACCTCTCCTCCCCCCCTCCACCCCCTTTTCACTCAATTATTTTCCGCCCACCATCATTGATTCATTAGTCATTCCATCGTCGCCGAAGCATAAGGACGCACGCCCCCTCACCTCTCCGTCAGTGTCGCCGTCACCGTCCCTCCCCCCCTCCCTCCCCCCCCCTTGGTGTTTGCCGTCGTGAATCACCCCCCCCTTCCCAAGCATGGATCTATGGAAAATTGCTATCAGGATCACCATCGCAATATGGCTTGCCGTCAGAGTCGCCCCTGGGTGGGTGGGTTGGGGGTGGGGGGGGGGACGTGAAAGGGCGACCTACACGGCATTGCCGTCACAGTCCCCTAGCCACGCGTGTGTGTGGCGACTTCCACGTCTGGCCGCCAGTCCACACCCTCCCCCCTCCTTTCACTCAATTATTTTCCACCCACCATCATTGATTCATTTAGTCATTCCATCGTCGCCGAAGGATAAGGACGCACGCCCCCCACCTCTCCGTCAGTGTCGCCGTCACCGTCCCTCCCCCCTCCCTCCCCCCCCCACCCCTTGGTGTTGCCGTCGTGAATCGCCATCCTCCCTTTCCCAAGCCTGGGTCTCCATCCTGACATGGACTGCCACTGAAGTCTACGGAAAATTGCTGTCAGGTTTCCCCATTGCAACTTGATCAGCCCCACACTCACAATATGGCATGCCATCAGAGTCGCTCCTGGGGTGGGGGTGGGATCCCCCTCCCCCCCCCTCCCCCCCCCTCCCTCCCCCCCCCCCTCCCTCCCTCTCCCATCCCCCAACACTCTATTTACAGTCAGGGTCTCCATCCTGAAATGGATTGCCACTCCGGGTAATTGCCATGGGGGTCGAGCCCCCCTAAAAAGGCTTGCCACTGAGGTCCCCATGCAATGGGGACCTCAGTGGCAAGCCTTTTTAGGGGGGCGACCCCCATGGCAATTTCCCAACTACTTTCTTTACCCACAAGTCTTCTCGCTTTATTCCCTCAGTCCTCCTGCCAACTCTCTTAAACGGCCACATATATCGGTTCTTAATTAAACACAGTAACATCCTCCGACTCTCTCTCTCTCTCTCTCTCTCTCTCTCTCTCTCTCTCTCTCTCTCTCTCTCTCTCTCTCTCTCTCTCTCTCTCTCTCGCTCTCTGGTATTGTCTTCTTCATTCCGATCTTGCTCCCTCCTCCTCCTCCTCCTCCTCTGCCAGTTGGTAATCAAAGAAAACAATAAATCTCGTTATTGTTTACGTAAATGAAAAAAAAAAAATGCACGGTTAGGTTATCTTGTTATCTTTCACCTCGTTCTTTGCAATGTAGGAGTGAACTCAAATAACCTGTACGTTCTCGCAACACCTTTAATTAACTGTCTCGAGGTCAGAACAGGAGGAAACAGGTGCGGCTGCTCACGTCTGGTCGTCATCAAGGTCAGCAAACTTGTGTAAACTTTGTGTTCCCTAGAATTGTGTTTAAAAGTTAGTGGAATTGGATTAAAAAAAAAAAAGATGAAAAGGTAAAAAAAAAAAAAAAAAAAATTCATCCTTGCACACATTTTGCTAGGTACGTTTTAGGTATAGATATGTCTTAATTTTCTCTGGTGAAGTTTATTCCTTTCCTTTATATAATATTATGGCGGGGTGTCTTTTCTCTTTTTATCTCCAGTAGGGGAAAGGAAGGTACGATGGTCATTCGCTGTATTATGAGTGGCATCTTATTTATTTATTTTATTTATTTTTTTTCATGTTTTCTCTTGGAGGGGAGAGGGAGATGAGAGAAGCACAGGCAGGAAAAGCATTCGTGTACTCTAATATCAGTTTGGTTGTATGATGCGTCGCTGTTCCTTTTTTCACTACAGATTCTATTAAAATACTTCATGGATTTTTTTTTTTTTTTCACCAAGCGTCACTTTTTCCCCAAGTTGTTATGCCGCTAACACGCTATGAAAATGAAGCTCCGTGTTTGCCGCCTCACTGTCCGGCATGGCGGCGTCCCGAGCCGGTGCTGCTGAATGAGTGGGTCGTGGGAGGAAAGAAAAGCAACACACGCCGTTACGAAGTTAAGTAGTTAGAAAGTTAAGACGACGCGCGACAAAATAAGAAAAAAAAAAAGCCTTGCAAAGATGAAGAGAATGCAGACATGATGAGGAAAGCAGCCTGAACGAGACAAACTGAGTCTTTTTATTATCTTTTCTCTCTTTCTTTTGGTTCAACTTTTTTGTTTCAGAATGAAGAGTGAAGTTTCCTCTTATTCTGCGTCTAATTTGACATGCATGTGGAGGCGCTGGTTATCGGAGTGAGTGATATGCTAAAAGTCGCCACTCAACATCAAGTACGAGCCAGTGGACAGGTATGCATGATTCAGACGTAAAGAAAGGCCAAGGTTCTTATGTGTACTAGTGCTGTCCTTCTAAATATAAGTGAATATCCCTGTTCTGCATGTGATGAAGAGCCCCTACAAGAACAAAGCAGCTGAATATTTCAAGAAAACGGTGTCTGAGACGTGTATGGATAGTAAATGGAAAATGGCTTAAAAAAAATGTTGAAAGCACAAAAAATCAACAGCAGTAGTAGCAGAAGAAGAACAAGAACAAGAAAAGAATAACAAGATTAAGAAAGTAACAAGAACAAGAACGAGGGGAAGAATGAACTGAATAGAAGCAACGTTTTCAAACAGCACATCATAAATAAAGCAGCAATACCGTAAAATGTCGCTGTAGCGTAAGCAGTATAAGCACACATCACATTACCAAGGCCAGACGAAGACAGGCAATTTTCGTTCTCCCACACAAAACAGAAAGGAAAGATGAGCAATGACCTCCTTTTACATTTCCCTATTTGAGTTTGTCGTACTGCTGTCATTAAGCGCCGCGTGCTCGGAAGCCTCCCCTTTATGTGCCAGTGGTGTAGCGTAAACCACTCCCTCGAAAATCGAACGACCCCACCACTTTTGGATTGTAGTATTGGACGAAGGCAAAGTTTACATGTTAAACATCGTTGTACCTTCAGTGTCCCAATTACAATCACAAACAGACTGACGCAGGCCACACACACAGAGACATTCTGCCGCGGACAAACATGATCAGGTGCATTGGATGGTGGACACACACACACACACACACACACACACACACACACACACACACACACACACACACGTAATACTACAAACGAAACTGTTCCTCTACCCTGCGCTGCGACCGTGAAGGCTGCGACGAACTGGTGAACTGAGAGAATGGAAGGGAAAGAATGCCACGCATTAAATAAAATTTTTTTTTTAAAATACGATTTAGAATAGAAAATCCTTATACCCTCTTTTTCCCATAACAGAAAAGACCGATTTTCCTTCCCTTGATATCGTGAAAACATGTCAAATTTACACTCTGAGAGACTATACGTAAACTGATACTCGTGTTTGTACGAGAGCTGGCAAGGAGCGAGGCGCGGGTAAGGGGCTGGAGCTTTGGCATGGGGAGTGAAGCAGGTGCAAGGAGGAAGCCTGGCGAGAACAAAGGGATGAAAGGTAAACGTGAGAATCAACTGAGTGCTTAAGAGGTGTGAAGAGAGAGCAGGAGGAGGTGATGGAGGTGGAGATGGAAAGAGGAAGGTAAGGATTGAGGATATAAATATTCTCCCTTCCTTTACCTTGTTTTTTTTTTTAGTTCCTTTCTTTGTTTCACACCTTTCTTCCTTCCTACATTCATGCAGGTATTCACTGTCGTACCTTTTCTTTACTCTTCTTTTTTTTCTCTTCCTTCTTTTTCTTCATTCTTTATTTTCCTTTCATCTTTTTGTGTATATATATATATATATATATATATATATATATATATATATATATATATATATATATATATATATATATATATATATATATATATATATATTAGTCTTTCTTCTTTCATTAACGCCTTATTTCCTTTCTTCCAATCCTACTTCTTTTTTCTTCTTCCCTTCCCCTCATCCTTTCTATAACCATCTCTTTCATTTTTACTTTCCTTCTCTTTAATTCATGTCTCTCTTCATTTTACTGTTCCTTCGTACTTTTTTTTTCATTCATTGATTCCTTCTATCCCTACTAGATTTATCCTTTAATCGCACTATATGTCCCTTCTTACTATTCTTCTCCCTTTTCTTCTCAATACCTTTTTTTTTTTTTTTTTCAGGCACCATTTCTCTCCCTCCAGTTCAATCATATGTTCTTTCCTTCTCATTTTCCTCCATTTCTTTCTGCTACCTTTCCTTCTCGTGCACCATTCCTTTCCTTCCTATCTTCCTGCCTTCCTCAGATCCTCTCTCCTTTCCCACACGCAGCAGAGTGATGAGAAATGTCTGCAGGCAAGATTTAGAGGATTTCTGAGGACCTAGACTTGCGCAGCTGAATAAAATGACAAATTATGTATATGTGCGTGCTTAGCCATTAATTTATGCCTGAGCAGTTACCTTCAAGGGACGTTGTCTTCCGAGCGCTGGTGGCCATGCGGGAGTTTAGCGTCATGATCAATCACAGCCAGACTAGAGACGCGGGAGGTGGAATTGTTACCGGTGAGAAAAGTGTAAGAGGCAGACCAGTAATTGTGAACGACTCTAGGTAGGAAAAAGGGAGTCCGTTGTGTAACTTAATCATTCACTCACTTATGTTAAGACTGTGAGATGTATAAAATGTAAATGCAAGTTCGATAATTTACTACAGTTGAGAAAATTTATTATGAAGGATCCCTGCGAAAAAAAAAAAAAATAAATAAATAAAAATAAATAAATAAAAAGTCATTAACCTAACCGTTCACTCACATGAATAAAGACTTAGAGAGGCATGAAATATAAATATGCACAAGTTCAACAGTTTACCACATCAGAAAGAAACCTTTGAAAACTGTACCATTCACTCAAATAAATTAAGACTTATAGAGGAGAGGTATAAAATATAAATGCAATCTCAATAATAATAATAAGAGATGTTTTACTTGAGGGCTTCTTAAGATAAATTGGAGGAAGAGGGGAGGAGAAGCAGGAGTGTGGCTTGGAGTGGAGAAGGAGAGACACTGGAGGAGGGAGGAAGGAGGCGTGGAGGAGAAAGGTGGAAATTAAAGGCATTTTGAGTGTGGGAAGCGATATGACAACACTGGTCGTAAGAAAATGAAAACCGAAGGAGGAGGAGGAGGAGGAGGAGGAGAGAACAAAAATATGAGAGGAAGAAGAAACGTTGACGGTGTTAGAGAAGAAGAAGAAGAAAAAGGAAAAGAAGAAGAAGAAGAAGAGGAGGAGGAGAAGGAGGAGAAGAAGGAGGAAGAAGAAAAGGAGGAGGAGGAGGAGGAGGAGGAGGAGGAGAAGGAGGAGGAGGAGGAGGAGGAGGAGGAGGAAGGAAGGAACATAAAAAAAACGAGGGAGAGAGAGAGAGAGAGAGAGAGAGAGAGAGAGAGAGAGAGAGAGAGAGAGAGAGAGAGAGAGAGAGAGAGAGAGAGAGAGAGAGAGAGATAGGGGGGGGAGAGGAGAGAAACAGCAGCAGCAGGAGGTGAAGGAAACAAAGAAAAGATGGAGAAGAGGAAGAGGAGGAGGAGGACGAAAACGACGAAGAGAAAGAAGCAGACGAAGAAGATAAAAATAGAAGCAGAAGAGGCAAGGCAACAGCGGGAGGTGAAAGAGACATCCATGTTACTGTTTAATCCGATTTTATGAACCTACCGTAAAATAAATACACTCTCTGGACGTTTCCTCCTTTTGCTTCCCGGGGGCAATTTGGAGGCTGTCGCAGGGAAGGCTGTTGTGGTGTGTTGGCGGGCCGGGACAGCTGGGTGGCGGTGAAGTGTCCGGCGCACGTGGGGATGCTACTCTATTGCTTGTTGGTGCCAGATCAGTTTTGTACTCCTGTTTGAAGAGGATCATCTCCATTTGACGTGGAATTGCTGGAAAGAGAAGAAAGAGGAGGAGGAGAAGGAGGAGGGAGACCAAGAAAAAAGAAAAGGAAGAATGCAAGATACTAGCGAAACAAAATTTTAATATATTAGGGGCAGACAAATTCACATGTTGTTTATAGAAGAACACGTGGAGGAGTAAGAGAAAGAGAGGCTAGAAAGGGGAAGAGAAAGAACACAATATACTAGAGAACTAGAAAAGAAATTAATGTAAATAATATATATATATATATATATATATATATATATATATATATATATATATATATATATATATATATATATATATATATATATATATATATATATATATATATATATATATATATATATATATATATATATATATATAAGATCAAGAAAGTTCCCAACGTTGTCAATAGCAGTAATCGAAGAGAACAGTACCAACAGTTACAAAATGACCATGAGAACACTAGAAAAAAAAGGTTCGAAAAAAAGTAAAGAACAGAACGTGCGCGTATGAAAACAAGCGAAGAACAAGTGGCTGGCATGACGCAAATGGCTAGTCACGGAATAACGAAACAATAACATCACACCTAGCAATCTCGTGGAGCTCGTTACGGCAACACACAGATCAAAACGCAGGTAAGAGTAATGAACTTACGTCAACCGGAACAGGAGACAGAAAAAAGGAGGTTGTAAAAATATTAACAAAACTCTTTCTATAAAATTATGAAATATGAACATCCTAAAGCAACGCCAGCGAAGTGAAAAGCCTTGTTCCCCAAAAAGTGACGCAAAATAGTTTCCGCCGTCATTAGTACACCTGCACCTTGCCGCACGTGTCGCCCGCAAGGAAGGTGAAAGGTGACACGCTCAGGGTGACGCGCGCGGGAGTTTTTACGTAAGTAGATACCATTCACCATCCCAGAGAGAGAGAGAGAGAGAGAGAAGCGAACAGGGACAGAAAGATTAACAGACAGATAAACAGTAGAGACAAGATAACAATGTGAGATATCTTGAAATCTATGGAATACTACGTCTTCCTATATATATAACATTAGCTTGATTACTGAGAAGACAGTGACTAAATATAAATCAAAGTAGTAGCATGAGTGACAGAATCTATATGCGTCGTGAACTCTGTCATTACTCCATTGCTCTGTTTTTTTTTTTTTTTTTTTTTTATGCTACAATTGTATAACTTTCCACATGACATACACTATTCATCTGATACACTATTCATCTGACATTTTACAGCAACCACGGAACGGAATATTACGGTATACTTTCCCAGTCCTCGTTCTCGGCACTGCCACCTTGATAACACAGTGAAGTATATTATTAGCTAAAGCCAAACTCCTTGAAAACCTCTCAGTGCAGACAAAGAAACCGCCAAGCTGACCATCCGTGTCCAGTGTGAGGGCAGTGATACAAATCAGTGCACAGAGGTGATTTTATTTACGTGTTGGTGTGAGAGTCAATTGTGGTGCAGGGATTGGTGGTGGTGTCTGCGTCATATTACAATTGTTAGGAACAATACTACCGGAAGTTGAGGTGTTTCATCATTGGCGAAGCGTGAAACGTGATTATGCCTTCCTAACGCTTCATTTGGTGTGATAACGATGATTAGCACGAAATGTTCAGGATGTAATATAAGCTTCCATACAAATACTAGCTAGTCGCTTTCGAATACACACACAAACACACACACACACACACACACACACGCGCACACACGTTTTTTTTTATTCAGTAGAGGAGAGTTTATCATTAACTAATTCATGTATCAGTGTACGTATATATATTTTTATACTGAAGCATCCTAGTGGTGTTTTTTCTTGTGTCAACCCCTTATCTTCATCCCACTAGTTATGTCTCTGGTGAAGAATGCAAAGGAGAAAATCGAAAGGATACTGATTCTCTTGTACTCAACAATACCGAACAAAAATATATAAAAATCGCTATTTTTTTCTCACATAATTACCTGCACCCTAGTAATTGACGTGTGACATATAGCCTGGCTTTTATATGGACCAGTCTTTTTTTTATCTATTTTTCTGTTCCTCTTAGTATTTACGGATGGATGTCTGCCAGCATCAAGCCGTCATCTGATAATTAAATCATTCTCCCCGAAACTTCTTCACGCTGCTTCCCAAACTTGGACTGAGCGATATTAAAAGTTTCATCGCATTATCCTGCTTAGGTTGATTCCGTTATTAAGCGATACCGCAGCTTGTCCTCTTCAAGTCCAGTCCTGCTTGTAATTTCTCGCGTGATATATTTTGCCGCGACAACGAGTGTCCTACAGCGTGCCTTCAGGATAGCGGAGAAGTTTGCGTCCTTGTGTATTTCAGCAGATCACATTCACATTTTTCTGTATTAACTTTCACGTCTTCTGTATTAACTTTCACCGCTACAAGACACGTCATTCTTTAAGTAACCACTCCGGGATGTATCTTTTGTTCTGCAGCCACGTCTAAATACTTTACTGGCTAAATATTGGAAGGGCTATTCTTTTATTTATTTTTTTCTCGTAGATGTTTGAAATTATTTTAGGCAGTGCTTTCTGTGCACTGAATTGTTGTATACCGCAGTAAATGTTTAAATTATTAAGTGCTGAAATTAAGCTGGTGTTGTTATTGTGTACGTGTATTCAGTGTGAGTTTGGATAAAATATGTATGGTTAGAATTATTCATGTTGCTGGAATACAGAATTGAGTTTATAGCAGGAATGTGGAATTATAGATATGGGTAGAATTACATGAGTGGATGAAATATACACAAAGGTGGAATTCACTCAGTTTTTTTTCTGATATGCTAAGCAACGTAAAGTAATTTTGTTTTGTTTTTTCCACCGATTCATACAACCAAGATTACAATTATGGAAGTACTGACTGGCATAGTCTGTCACGATAAAAAGAAAAAAAAAGAGTTCCCTGATAGATGGAAAGAAAAACAAAGACAAAGAAAATTAAAAGAAAAAAAGAGAAAAAAAAAGTATAATTAAGAAGAGGACGAGGAAAAAGACAAGAGGGAATAGAAATAGAAACTTAATAATACTGAACTATATGTAGTATTCAATTGACCTTTACTGATGTACAAAAGAGAAGGAGAAGAGCAGGGAGTAAAAATAGGAGCTTAATAATAGTGTATTATGATGTAGTACTGAACTGATCTTTACTCTTACTCAGCCTGCACTGTCCCCCCCACCCACCACCCCTTACCCCTTCAATGTGCATGGCCGACACTGACTGCAGCATAAGAAGTGTGTTAATCTCAGCTCACATGTCACCTTGTCCACTGGTGGCACTCGTGGAATGTTTAATGGTTTGCTTGGACATTTCGACAGAACTTCCCCAGGTTGCGTTTTCTTTGCTGCCCGGTGCGGGAATTAGATGTTTGTGGTGAGCAGGTGTTGATTTACAAGATTCGTTCTTCGTTGATACTGTCCTCCTTCTTCTGTTTCTCCTCCCTCTTTTTTTCCTTTTTGTCCTCCTCCTACTTTTCTTTTTCTATTTGTTTTCTTTCTTTTCTGCTTCTTTTCAATTTTGTTTTTGTTTTTGTTTTCTTTTCTTTTTCCTCCTTTGTATTTTCCTCTTATTTCTACTCCCTCTTTTCTTCCTTCTCCTCGTCCTTCACTTCTTTTTCTATTTTTCTTTTTTTCTTTTCTTGTCTTATTTTTCCTTCCTCTTTCTTCTTCTTTCTCATCTTCCTCCTCTGATTCCTGACAAGAAGCACATTGTATACCAGACGTCTCGAGATTCATGCATGACCCTGAGTTTTGTCAATAAATCGAAGAAGAAATATACTTCAGAATCTTATGAAATGTCTTACCGCTTCACCAAATCCACGAACAGAAACAACAATTTGCTCGATCCTGCGAAGCTCGATAAAAGAAACTGTAAGAATAAGATTTTTGTTTTAAGGGGGGGAGGGGACATGATGAAGTTGTGTATATATATTTTTTTATAAGAATATGGATGTGTTGAAAATATTGATAGTTGTCATTTATAGTAGTATACGAAGTAGATGAGTGAATGAAATAAGTACATATGTGTAGATAGAGAAGTCACTTGAATAGACAAATAGTTAAGTCACATGAACTAATCACACAATCCTGAATAAAAAATAAAATTGTGTAAACGAGTAGATAACTCATAATAGATAAATAAATAGAATAGATATAGAAGTCAGATAAATAGAAGGATACCTAAATAAGAACAAACACAAATTAACAAAACAAAACAAAACAAGAAACAGTAAAAACCCTTCAAATTCCAACAGACGAAGGGCGAACACATGCACCACAGCTACACTCAGGCAATGACACCAATGACGCTTCACTAATCAAGATGCCAACACTCAAGAAGAACCAGTGGCCGTGACATTACCGACTCCTGACTAATACACTGGCGGCCCGCAACACGTGACACCTGACGGGCCTGCAGTGAGCGGCGGGGTGGGGAGAGTGGAAAGGCCTGGCGTGTGAGAGAGGGTGGAATCTCTCTCTCTCTCTCTCTCTCTCTCTCTCTCTCTCTCTCTCTCTCTCTCTCTCTCTCTCTCTCCCTCCTCGTACTTTTGTTGCCCCGCGCTCAACTTCGGTGCACCGCCACACAGACGCGGCTGAATTACAGAAGCGACGTAAAATCCAATTCGAAATGAGACTTGTCCGGTTGCTACCATGATACTGTCTGCTTCTGGGACTCACTATCTGTATGAGGTGCCCCGTCACACAAGTAAGCGGCTTTATTGGGGCAGGAGGACACGGAGGATAAAGAAGAAGAGGAGGAGGCCAGAGGGTACAAAAGGAAAGAGAGAAAGAGAGGGAGAGGGCAACAGTAGCAAGAGAGAGAGAGAAAAAAAAAAGCACGTATATGTTATGCAATCCTCGTAAAGTGTTTTTATTATTCTTTTGGACAGGAGAGAGAGAAAATTGAACGTGTGAGAGGAAGGTTTAGAGCGTCGAGGAGGGAAGTGAAGGCAAGGGCCGTGGATGGAGCATAACGAACGAGGCGAGGACGAAAGTACAGTGAAAAGGGAACGTTGAGTCGACAGTGAAAAGTTTATTACGTGCTTTCTGTCTCTATAAAACGCTTGTAAAAATGGACTCTATACCCACACACACACACACACACACACACACAGAGAGAGAGAGAGAGAGAGAGAGAGAGAGGTGGGGGGGAGGAGGTGGTAGTATATATACAATAGGTACGTTTTTATTCTTCATTTTTCCTTTTTTAAATTTTATGTTTCCTTCCCAGACGCCAAAATGTCAGACGTACCTGCATGACAGTCACTTTAATATTTCCTTCCTGCGAGCTTCGTGTCAATTTAGGGAAAAGTGTCTTAAACGCCACGGCTTTTCCTGCATGAGTGCTTGTAATTTCAACGTCTACGGGGCTAAATGAACACATGCTTGCACACGCACACACACACACACACACACACACACACACACACACACACACACACACACACACTGAATTCTAGACGAGGTGCAGGAAATACTTTCTCTCTTTCAATGTTATTTTTTCCCTTCAGAGTGACGTGACGTGTACATAAAACCAACACATTATCAGGAAAGGAAAAGTTATCTCCTTTTCCTCCTCCTTTCCAGTCCCTTCTTTCCTACTGCTTTCGTTACCCACTTCTTTTTTTTATTTCTTTTAATCCTTTTCCTGATTTTTTTTTGTGTAATCATTATTTTATTCCTTTTTTTTCTTTTATATCGTCATCAGATTCACAAATATTATGTTTAGATACATTAATTTCATCACTTTTTCACTCCTTTCATCAACCACTTCTTTTTTTAATTCTTTTAATCCTTTACCTGACATTCATTTTCTTATATAATCATTATATTTCTCCTCTTTATCTCGTCTCCTCATCAGATTCAAAGTCTCGAGTCTAGATGCATTAATTTCATCATTTTTCTCCTCCCCTCCTCAGACCTCGTCGAGAAGACACACACCTGGGCGTCTCCAGGATCCTTCTGACACACAGGTAAGCCCACGTGTCCATTACAAGTCGCTCAGGTAGAAATGAGGTAAGGATCAAGGCTTACCTAAGATCTGCTCCCTGTCCCTCCCCCCTTCTCTCTTTTTGTATTATTCTTTGTATTAATTACCTCTTTGGCGTCGTCTGTGTCCTCTTAGTGTGCGTCTGTTCTCCTCATCCTCCTTTTTTTTCCGTCCTCTTCCTCCTCCTCCACCAAGAGATAGTATGCAGCCATCCTTGAGAGCTGAGGAAGGGGAAGGAGTGAAAGGAAGTGAAGAAGAGGCACAAGAAGAGTAGGAAGCCTGTGCAGGGCGGAGAGGAGCAGGTAGTGTGCAGGCTGGAGGAGCAGAGGCTTGTTAGATGAGATTACTGGGCGGAATGGGCGGCACGAAGGAGGTGCGTAATTACACCAACCAATAATTGCAAACGTAAACTTTCGGGTCGTGGCGCCTGAATTACCGCCAATAATTATCTGGCAGCAGGCGATTCCCACACCCTGGCCACCGCTTTGCCGCCGCCCGTGACTCTGACTCCCGGCCGGCAATGCAGCTCAGGTTGTTCCTCCGTCAGTAGAAGCAACTATAAAGGAGGTTTAGTGGAGGAAAGCTTGTATTGTTGTCAGTGTGGCGGGTTTATGTTATCACGTGTAGTTGTATGTATCGAGAACACCTGATTCGCTTCTCGTGATAAGTTATGATGGTCTTAATCAGTGAATCGTTTTGTCTCTAACATCATGCACCGTTGCTGTCATATACTGTGTTCTGCTTTTGCTGCTTTTCTTCCTCCTCTTCTTAATCTTTATTTTCCTCCTTCTCTTCCTTCTTTTTTATTTTTCTCCTTCTCCTTGTTCTTGTTCTTGTCCTCTTTCTCGCTCTTTCACTTCTCTCTCTCTCCCTCCCCTTCTCTTCCTCCTCCTCCTCCTCCCTCCACACAGACACACTTCCCCCCTCTTCCACTTCCATTTCCATACCTACAATTGCGCTACAAACAGCAACATAACAGCAACAACAAAGACAACAAAATGAGGGCAACACTTCACTCCACAGACTGCCTTTACTATGCGTCTCTTGACACGGACAGAGTAACATCAATGAAAGATCAGAAGTGAGGGACAACTGACACTGCCTCTGTGAAACGCACCAGTGGAAACAAACTCACCCCAACCTCGTCTTTTGCGTCTTCCTCCCCCACCGACGCCTTGAAGATTAATTAGAGCGTGTCCAAGGAAGGAAGGGGGATTTTGCAGGTTGGTTTGCTGTATTACTCTGGCCAGTGGATATCGGGTGGACGAGAAAGACGCTTACTGGGGTCTGGTGGGTAGTCTTCATGTGTGATATGGCTGGAAACTGTACTCGGGAAGGTGGCTATACATAAATTCAGTTGCTTCTTAGATATATTGAGTTAATTCTTAGAGATAATTAAGTAAGGATGCTTGAAAGGTTTAGATTTTGAACGGTATCGCTTTGGTGGTTTTGAGAAGAAAATCAGAGTTCATTTTTGGGAATTACGGTATGAATGATTGTGTGTGTGTGTGTGTGTGTGTGTGTGTGTGTGTGTGTGTGTGTGTGTGTGTGTGTTAAAGTTTCATGTTTACTGTACATCTTTTCCTCTTCACTATGAAATGACCAGAGAGAGAGAGAGAGAGAGAGAGAGAGAGAGAGAGAGAGAGAGAGAGAGAGAGACAAAATGGAAGAGGAAAAAGCAAGAAATTATCGAGTGAAAAGGAGGGAGAAAAATTCCTTCATAAAACCTTCTCTCCAGCCTCTGTGGTAATTAAATTATTGCTTCCACCTCCAGACTAAATCCCCTCTCTCTCTCTCTCTCTCTCTCTCTCTCTCTCTCTCTCTCTCTCTCTCTCTCTCTCTCTCTCTCTCTCTCTCTCTCTCCCTCCACCCTTGATTGGAAACTTCCCTGGACGAAAGGAAAAATTCTTTTGAAAATGGCCTGTCATTATTTTATCAGACCTCGTGGCGGTGGCGGAGGCGTCCCGTGACTGTCCCTTAATTAGATTATATTTTGATTTCTTCTAATGCCGTTACTTTTGTGCCGGACGGGAAAAACACAGCTGGAGTTTCATATACAAGTTATGACACTCCTAAGTTATGAATGGCGGAAAATAAGTGTGATGGTAGGTTGTTCATTACTGTCTTAGGGGAGATTTCGTGTACCCCTTCCTCCTTCTGTTCGTTTTCTTCTGTCTGGGTTTCTGTGTCTCGTTTTCTGTTCGTCTTTGGCTCCCTGTGTCTCCGCGGAACTCTAATTATAACTCCCTGACACCTGTGATGCCCCTTTGTTCGCCCTAATTTCCCTGCGGTGCTGCCAGTTTTCGTTATAGTCTTCTTGTCCCTCTCTTTGTCCCTTTTGCGCTCTTCCTCTCTCTTTCTCCCTCACCCTCCTCCATTTGCTTCCGAGACTCGCTATGGGGCAGCCGGTGTGTGCCGGTGACGACGCAAAAGCGGTTCTCATCTTTTCCGTAAAGATTAATTTGGCCCTCCCACCTGGCGTTCCGAGGACACCTCAAAGGCCGCAGGTGATCCGGGAGCGAATATGCGCTAAAGTAATTGGAAATTGGTCTTTCCTTTCCGTGGGGGAGTTTGGACGTAAGCTGATTATTACCATTGTTCTGCCGGCTGTTTTGTGTTGCTGAGTCGAGCTGTGCGGGAGAAGAATGTGATATGTTTATGCCTTCGTCTTGTATTGCCTTTGAGAATACGGGTTTAGGACCGTGAGATTGGGGAAAATGTAACCACGCGTACACTTGTATGATACTTATCGTTGGTGGAGTGAAGCTGCCTTAGTGGTTGACGTTCAGGGAATATAATGGTTGAGTGTCGCGGCAATGGCTGTCGACGTCTGCCCGGAAGGAGTGTTTTCATGCCGTATTTTTCTCCCTGGTGGAATTGGTTTACGCCGCAATAAATATTTAAAAAACACATGCAATCGCACTTTTGTTTTGGCAACACGACTTGCAATACGAGCACACGGATTTTCGCAGTCGTTAGCAAGACTCCCCTCCTCTCCCTTCCCTTCCCTGCCTTCCCTTTCTATCCCCCATCCCACTTCCCTTTTCCCTCTCCCAGTCACCCCTCTCTCCCTCTCCTCATCCACACCACCAGGGTTCCAAAGCGCTCCTCCAACTCAGACGTATCGAGGTGAAACTATCTGAAAATCGCCTCCAAGAAAACTTTAGTGAGCCAACTTGTGCCACTGACTCAGGACTGACTTGTTTAACTTGCTGACACGGGCAGGCTGACGGATCTGATTTTCTGCATCGGTAGTTTATGCACGGCTGGAGGAAAGAGGAAGACTAGCAGTTCGACAGATAGGCAGGGAGGGGGGCAGGTGGAAATAAGATACTATGAATGGCTAGAGGAAACAGGCAGAACAGGAAACCGACAGGCAGACAAGCAGACAGGCTGAGGGGTGAGGACAAGTTAATGGTAAACCTTGGTGTTATTCTCTCCATGCTAACTGATGTGTCGTGAGAGAATTACCTGCCCAAAGCAATCAGTCGAAGTGCCGCAGGTAAATGTGTAGTTCACCTGTTCCTTGGTTAACTGTGTATTTATTTATTTAGTTGCTGTGTGTGTGTGTGTTTGTGTGTGAGGGCAAGAGTATCACGACAGTAAAGTTTTTGCGGCGTTCCCCATTTATGTGTGTGTGTGTGTGTGTGTGTGTGTGTGTGTGTGTGTGTGTGTGTGTGTGTGTGTGTGTGTGTGTGTGTGTGTGTGTGTGTGTGTGTGTGTGTCAGTGTGTGTGTGTGTGTGTGTGTGTGTGTGTGTGTGTGTGTGTGTGTATGTGTGTGTCAGTGTGTGGGAGTTTTTTGTGAGGAGTGTTGTGGTGTGTTTAGTGTGGGGTTAACGCTGAGTGAGGTTGTGGTATGTAGCTTTCATACCTTCCTTTAGTTAGTTTTTACTCCCTCGTTTTTCCTCCGAGTGCCCCTCTACCTTATTTGTTACGACTCTCCTCTTTATCCACCACCTTTTTAGTCATCGTCCTCCTCCTCCTCCACTTCACTCCTTCACAACCTCCTCTATTATCTCCTCCTGCCGCAAGATGCCCCCCACACTTCTGGCAGAGTGAAAAAAATAACCATGGTCAAAGCACTCAGGGTTCCGTGTCAGCACTTCGCCTTTCCCTGCACGAAACATTTAACCAATTACTAGTTTTTCCAGGAATTCGTGTACCAAAGCTTTGCCCGGCTGGCCCATCACGAGAACGCTCCCCCACCCAACACACGCCTATACTCTACAAAAATAAGTAAATAAAACAAATGAATACAGAACGAAGTGAATGAATGAATAAAACACTCTTACTGCTGCTGCTGCTGCTGTTGTAGCGTGGACTATAGAAACCGCGCAACACTAAAACTTCAATTCTGAGGCTCGTGTGCTGCCTGATAACGATTTGATTTCTGTATCCTGCAGTGAAGTAAAGACAGGTGGAATGGCTGAGCGAGAGGGCACGACACACACACACACACACACACACACACACACACACACACACACACACACACACACACACACACACGCACGCACGCACGGATAGACAGACAGATAGATAAGTCACGTAATACATTAGATAACTATATACACACAAATTATATACATATTTACATTATATATATATATATATATATATATATATATATATATATATATATATATATATATATATATATATATATATATATATATATATATATATATATATATATATATATATATATATATATATATATATATATATATATATATATATATATACTTGTCAAATATGTTGCACACTGAACTTCACACACTAACTAGAAATAAACACACACACACACACACACACACACACACACACACACACACACACACACACACACACACACACACACACACATACCGTGCCGCCTGTCTCCCTCTCGCTCTCCTCAGCCCCCGCTGCCCTGTCTGCCAGCTAATTATCGGAGATCTTGCCTAGCGACGGGAGATCCAGGGCGCGGGACGGGAAGATATTTGGTGCCAGTGACGGGATGGGATCTGAGGGCAGCGGCGGGAAGGAATGTGGGTCCAGGGACGGGAGATGTGGAGGCAGAGACGGGAGGAAATGTTGGAGGATATATTAGTTTTTGGAGGGAAGGTTATTATTATTATTATTATTATTATTATTATTATTATTATTATTATTATTATTATTATTATTATTATCATTATTACTATTATTATTATTATTATTATTATTATTATTATTATTATTAGTTTTTGGAGGGAAGGTTATTATTATTATTATTATTATTAATATTATTATTGCTATTATTATTATTATTATTATTATTATTATTATTATTATTATTATTATTATTATTATTATTATCATTATTACTATTATTATCTTTATTATCATTATTATATTACTTATTGTTATTGACATAAGTTTGCTTCTGCTGCTGAGAGAGAGAGAGAGAGAGAGAGAGAGAGAGAGAGAGAGAGAGAGAGAGAGAGAGAGAGAGAGAGAGAGAGAGAGAGAGGATAGACGGAGGATGGAGAGTGACAGGCGAGGGAGGGACGGAGGAGAGGGAGATGGGGGGGGAGTGTATAGCGGGGAAATTGATCCTCCACAACAAGTATGTCACGATCTATTGTGTTCATGGTAAGGGATCGCCTTTTGCTTCACCACTAAGGGCTACCCTAGTGCAGGATTACCGTGTGTTTGCAGCGTGTAAGAAAAAAGTAACATTGACACCTTTGATCTGGTCTCTGGGTGGACATACGGCTCGCCGCTACAAAGGCAAAACTAATATCATAGTAAGACTAACCTTGTTGTGATGACCACGTGAGGTGTTGGGAGAAGCCACTGCCTGCCTCAGTACAGAGTTGTGTTCGCTGCGCCAAGAGTTGTATTATCTTCCTCAGCGCTCCTGCGATGCTCCTAGTGTCCTGAGGCGGCAGCAATCCCATGTTTACTTTTCGTTTGCTCTTCTCTCGTCCAGCAGCTCACACACCTGCACATCAGAGGCCACACAGTCATCATACCCACGCACTGCACGCCGCTGCACGCCCTGGCTGCTGCTCACAGGTTGTGTTTTCAAATTACAAGCAGTAACCAAACGGTCCCACATTGGACCTTCGCGCGCCAAGTAGTGACGTCAAGTTTGCTGCTGGCGGAGAGATACACCTCCCTGACGGTGAGACGGTGCCACCTCATCATTCATTTCCTGTATTGTTTTATCCTTATATGTGATTTTTTTAAGCCGTGATGGTTTGTGATGAAACTTACAGTGTTATCATAGCATAATTTTAAGGGTTTATAAGGACAGTGGATGTACGTATAGTTTAGTAACATCACTACCTCATCGTAACTATATTACTTGCCTCCGCCCCTCCCTCTCTCCTTCCCTCCTCTCGTCCCTCCTTCCTTCAACCGTCTCTTCCCTACGCCTTCCCACCGCCGCATATCCAGACACCTCTGTACACCACAACAAATTTGAAAAGAGGATATGCAGGGAAGAGTTTCAAGTCATAGTAAAATATTGGTAACACTTCAGAAGACGTGGAAGAAATCGTATTCAATCTTATGTAGGCTGCTCATATATTCATAATCCTATATACAGTTTTGGGAGTGTCTTCTATTACGCATGTCATCTTTCCTTTTCGTTATCGTTGTTGTTATGGTTCTTCTCCTCCTCCTACTCTTCCTCTTCCTCTTCCTCCTCCTCCTCCTCTTCCTCCTCCTCCTGCAGCACTGAATCTGAGATGCTTGGGGTTACTCCATCTTCGTAACGCTTCCCCTTAAGGCAAATCTTTTCGATATTGGATTACTTCCCGCCACGGACGAGTGACAACCCCGCACGTCCTGACAACCCTAGGAATCCAATAAGTGTCGCCAGAATTTACGACGCTTCGTGAATAGAATGAAGTAGATGGCGACCTGGCAGCGCTACCCCCGCTAAATCCAGTAATAGTGGAAGTAATAGCAGGAGTATTAGTACGTACGGAGCAGTTTAAGCAGTAGTAGCAGCAGTAGTAGTAGTAGTAGTAGTAGTAGTAGTAGTAGTAGTAGTAGTGGATAGTAGCAGCCTCAATGATAACAAAAAGCAACACTATAGGCAAAGTTACATTGTGTGCGTTTGTATCATCTGTCTATTCAGCTGTAAATGTACCCCATGTGTGAGTGTGTGTGTGTGTATGTATGTGTGTGTGTGTGTGTTGTGCTACACCAGTGAGCTCAGCCACAGTGGTATATCACGGTGTGTGCCGGTGTGTGCGTGGCGTGTGCTACCTCTGACAGCGTCCATCATGAAAAAATGCTTTGAACTCCGGAACAACTTGTCGACAGGGAATAATGTCCAGCCCCGAAACGATGCCGCTCAGATGGAGTGTAACACATCGCCCCAAATCGTAGCAGTCGCCTGGTATTATGTTACCGTCAGAATGTAGCATCGATTACGTCATTAAAACCCCTACAGGTTAGATATTCCTGCAGCAAGGTTACGTCAATATCGATCGGTTATTGAAATATTTTCACGACATGAGCGAAATCATACTGTATATCACTAGAATCTATGGAGATTTAACAGAAGCTTTAAAATCATAGAAAAGTTAATATTGATGAATGTCCTTAGAAAAAAAAAAAAATATCACCAAATGATAATGAGAGACATTCGTTTCAAAACTTAAGTGACAATGTATTTTGCATGTCTTTCTGAAGAATTACTGTACTGTTGCTGGAGAGGAATGAGTCACAAGCAAATGATGTTGTAGAGAATATAGTGAGTCCGCTTCATAGGAGGTGAGGCAAATATTTCAACCAAAAATGTTTTTAAAATAGCATAGCGTGTAATATTATTTACTTATTTACTTGTTATTACATTCATTCCTTTATCCCAGTGACGAGCTGTAAAAATGTGGTTGTATTTCCATTCCATTCTTTCTAACTGAAATGTACACCTTTGCCTTTTCAACTCTCTCTCTCTCTCTCTCTCTCTCTCTCTCTCTCTCTCTCTCTCTCTCTCTCTCTCTCTCTCTCTCTCTCTCTCTCTCTCTCTCTCTCTCTCTCTCTCTCTCTCTCTCTCTCTCTCTCTCTCTCTCTCTTTGAGGGAACATTGGGCAACTATATGTATATATACAGTAGATATGAATAGAAACATTCATAACAAGTGTTACTGGTGCTTATCTAATCTAATATAATAATACACTACTGATATGTATTATCCGACTTGTATACGCCATGTAAGTACACCTTGACACAGCTCTTATGTGGAAGAATAGATTGTGTTATGTACTGTTTGTGCAGCCTTCCCTGCGCTGCCGCCTGTCACGTGCACTCCAGCGTCCACTTCCTTCTGTACACCAATCATTCTTCAAGGAAAGGTCACCGCAGTCTCTTGGCCATTGAAGGGACGCCTACAGGGAGCAGCGCACACAACAACAGCCCTGGGCAGGCCTTTCCCTTCCAGCATAGTCCACACACACACACACACACACACACACACACACACACACACACACACACACACACACTGTTCATTCTTCATTCTTTATATGTACACACAACAGTACCAGATTCCCTTCTCCTACACCAGCACATCCTTAATAGAAGTTTTGCAATTGTATCCGCATGTAGTCCCTCCTCGCCCCTCGCCTCTCAGAGCCTCGCCCTTCCCTCAGGTACACCCACGAGGCTCGCGGATGTTATTGTCACAGCCTTGTGTAACGCTGGATGCCTGTGTGTTCCTTTGCCCAGCGCTGCCTCGCTTGTTTGGGGAGCTTCAAGTTAAGCTAGTAGAGAGATAGAGGGGAAGGGAGAGAGAGGGGGAGAGAGTACCAGAAACTCCGCCTAACAGACAGACGGACAGGCAGAAAGTGAGTGTAATATAAGGTGTACTGGTAATGCACTTCCGGCCGACAGGACACGTGACAGCCATTGGATTCTTATTTTGAAGTTTGTTTTTTTTTCGCGGGCGGGTGTGGGTTGGATGTGTTGTACTGGAAATGTAACGAGGAGGAAAGTGGACAGCAGGTAGACACACACACACACACACTCTCTCTCTCTCTCTCTCTCTCTCTCTCTCTCTCTCTCTCTCTCTCTCTCTCTCTCTCTCTCTCTCTCTCTCAGTCGCGAGGGACTACCGCCCGTCACCACTTTTGAACTTTAATACCTAAACTTTTTAATTCTGAGACGCTCCTCCGGCGGTGCGTCGTGACGAAAAGTTGCTGGCATTATTTTTGCAGAGTTTAGCCGCCGCCTTTACATTTCGTTACGTCTTCCTCTCGGTCATTGAGTGGCATCCCTTTAGACACCTGTGGCGGAGATGACGCGGGCAACACGACATGGTTATAGAAGTTTTCCTTCACGCATTGCTTCCAACTCCCGAATTTAGTTGTAGTGAGGCTGAGGTGGCGCTGGTGGCGGCTGAGTACTCGCCTTTCTAACCTAAGTGATACCAGAGTTCGTCCTCTTTAAGTTTGAAATAGTCAAACTTATATCAATGTTTAATATCGAATTTCTTACAAATATAAACATTTTTCAAGGTTCGTCCATCTACATTCACTTGAGTATTACATGTATTTTAAAAAGACTTCCCTCAAATACGTATCTACTAAACTATTCAGGATGCAATGCGCGTAGTTTCACGGATTCTCTGACTTTACTGTGAATAGAAAATCTTCCTCACAGATATACCGTTGTCAGATTCGTTATGGTGTGCGGAGATGGCCGGATATGTGGTGGTGGAAAGGTGGACGAAAGGGAGACACGGTGGAAGACACGAAAGAAGGAGAGTGGGTTGGACAGAAAGAGGGAGGGAGCGCTTGTTCTCCATAACAATACATAAAAAGACAATGATTTTTAAAGTGTACTGAGATCTATTATGATTAAAACCTTGAGTAATGTTATCAAAACCTTCTATACTTCATCACGAAGGCCACGAAAACTACATAAGGACGGACGCAGAGCCGAGAGGAGGGAGGGAGTGAGGGAGGGGCGGAGGGCGGTAGTGTAGTTAAGATGAGGCGTTGGTGCTGTTGCTAAACTATACGTACATCCATTGTACTTTTAAAACCATAAACCATACTATTACAACACTAACTTTCATCACAAACCATCAAGACTTAAAAAAAAATTACATACAAGGTTAAAATAATGCAGGAAATTAATCATGAGGTGGCACCTTCATGGAGAGTGGCACACGTCAGGGAGGTGTATCACTCCGCCAGCAGCAAACTTGACGTCATGGGCCAGGGCATGCAGCGGCGTGCAGTGCGTGGGTATGGTGACTGTGTGGCCTCTGATATAGAGGTGTATGAGCTGCTGGACGAGAGAAGAGCAAACGAAAAGTAAACATGGGATTGCTGCCGCCTCAGGACACTAGGAGCATTGCGGAAGCGCTGAGGAAGACATCACAACCCTTGACACAGCGAACACAACTCTGTACTGAGGCTGGCACTGGCTTCTCCCAACACCTCACGTGGTCATTGCAACAAAAGGAGGTTAGTGTTTATATGAAGTGACTAGACTTGCCCTTGTAGCAGGAAATTCCCTTCCCTACCCCGCCACCCCGCCATGACTGTATCAGCTGCTTACATATCAGCTGTGCCTCCTTTGTATCCTCACACTGCAAACACGGTCTTCACGCACCACAGTAAGCCTTACTGGTGAAGTACACACGATATATTATGTAGAAGGCAATGAATCATACCACTTTGTCGAGGATAAATTTTCCCGGGCTTCCATCTTATGCTCCTCCCCCAATGTCTTCCTCCCCCTCGCCTCCTCTCCTCCCCTTCTCCCACTCCTTCACGTAATCCTCTCTTTTCACCGTCTCCTCCTCTCCCTTTGTAGATGTTTATATAAGGTTTTTACTCAGTATAAGATATGTTTTCGCATCTTATAATATGTGACACGTCATGCTGCTCAGAGAGAGAGAGAGAGAGAGAGAGAGAGAGAGAGACAAACATAATAAAGTGTTTAAAGTGTTTAAAGTGAGAGAGAGAGAGAGAGAGAGAGAGAGAGAGAGAGAGAGAGAGAGAGTATGGAGACACGTGGCAACTATGTGAGTAATAAGTTAATTACATAATATTTAAGGACTCCTTTAATTCATGCAACGATTACTGCTTGGAGGTCAGTTCAGTTAGAAAGCTTTGCTGGCTGTTCTGTATATCAGCGACTCGGTGTACGCTTCATCCTGCAGGAGTAGCCACCGGTGATGCCACACGTCTCCACCACCCCAATTCATAAGCTGCAGAGCTTTGGAGGAATGCGAAGCCGACTCACTTGAAGTCGAATCGTTGAAGCTCCGGAATGAAGTCATCATGAATATAGTGATAAATGTTGCACTTCTTTCTCGTATTCATAGATACACAGACGCTTCATGTTTCTGGAAGCGTGAAGTGAATGAGATGATTCACTTGGAGTGGAATCTTTGAAGCTCTGGAATGCAGTCACGATAGATAAACACGTATGATTCATTTCCTTTCTCGCATTATTGATACACACATACTTTCACGCCTCCTCTTGCACGTACTAGAAGAAGCCTGAAATGAAATAGCGGGAAGAACATCGAAAGGATAGTGAAATGAGAGTAAGAGTATGGTGAATGAAAGTGATATTTAACGTACAAACTAATCACTGTAACCTTCAACAAATTGCCTCGCCTCGCCACACGAACACCATCCTGGCAGCTCGGGGTCGGTGGCGGGACTGGCGGCATGATGTAGTGGTGCATTTGTACATCAATTTCCCAGTATAGGCAATTTACATATATATGATGCATTAAACCAGTGGCCGCCCTCTGAACTTACCCAGCCGTATCATTCTATAAGGCCAGACGTTCTTTATATATGCATGTCTATAGGAACTTTGATAATCTTAATTCATATCGGACACGCAAAGAATAGGCACATGATGTAAGCCAAGAATTGTGCAAATGTATCGACAATGTAACACAGTACTTCTAAGGCGGTGTACCAGTGTAGCGAGCGCTGTCTAATCCCTCCCTCTCTAAGCATTGAAGCCCATTTTCCTGCTGTAGAATCTTGTAGTTTTAATGGTGATGATTAACGAAGCGCTTCACCAGTGTATCGAATAATCTTTGAACAAATCTTGAGAGTTTGACGGACTTGCTTTGACGTGAATAGATAGTAATGATGTGCAGTGTCCATTTTCGAGACGCTGATCATTCGGCTCCCCGCGTAGGTTTAATTAGGCCACATCAGAGCACACCAATACACCGAAATAGTACCTGGACGTGTGTGTGTGTGTGTGTGTGTGTGTGTGTGTGTGTGTGTGTGTTTTGTTGCTGTGCCCATAACGTACCTTAAACGACCTTCATAGTTACTGGTATCTTGTTTGCGAAAATAATGGTAATGGTGATGATGATGATGATAATAATAATAATAATAATAATAATAATAATAATAATAATAATAATAATAATAATACCAGCGATTGCAATCTATTGTAAAAATGCAATAATTCAGCTCCGACATTGTGATTTGTTCAAGGTCGGTGAAATACATGTAATGCAAAACAACGATTGCAAAAATATTTATAAATAAAGGAGAAAAAATATATATGTTGCATTATGCATTGATGTCCTTCTCTCTCTGTGTGTGTGTGTGTACGGTTTCCATATGTCGTAAAACACTTCAAAATGCGACCATAATATGAACTCGTGCATGCTCGTGGTATATACGAGTATATTCTTGTATTTATCAGGTGTATATATATATATATATATATATATATATATATATATATATATATATATATATATATATATATATATATATATATATATATATATATATATATATATTCTCTGACAGGGATCCCCCATAGTTAGCACGCTGACCCAAAGATCTTATTTTATCGCGTGTAAAATTCATGTGGAATGTTCGTGGTGTGCATTCCTTGGCGTGCGTAAAAGGCAAGAAATAAGAAGAGATGAGCAGCGGCTTGTGTGGCAGTAAGTGGGTCATTAGGGCAATTTCGGGGAGACGAGGACAGTTCGTGCATGTATTTACCATTACCCGACCACTATGCTCAGCCTACATTTCTCTTCCCAGACCCTCCTCCTCCCCACACTCTGCCTTCTCCTTCCAGCTGTCTGCCTCCTCCCCATTACACCCCTGCCATGCACTCCACACTGCACCTCCTCCTCCTGTATCAATCAATCTACTATCTCCCCATCGTCGCTTCACTTCACTTCATCTTCCCTTCACTCTCATCTCCCCACCTCCACTTCTACTCCACACCATCAGTCTTCTTTCCATCTATCCACCTAAATCTGCTCCGTAAATGCAAATTCCACCTTGCATTCCACACCCTATCACCTTTTTCACTTCCACCCTCTGCAACCAAGATCTTAACCTCCTGTCCTTCTTACTTTCTCCCCACTAACATTCTACTCCCTGCCAAACTCCACCTTGCACTCCACACTCCTCCATTTTCCAGTCAACCTAAGCAGTCTGTCCCCCCCACTCCCCGTCCTCTCCCATTCCGCTGCCATTCCCTACGAGAGCAGCATGCCGCCCTGTCTACAGCATTCGTGCCGAGAGGGAAACAATTAAACTCGGGTATTATCCCATTGAGGATGACAAATTGAGAGCTTTTGATGCAGCAGACCGCAATCAGCTTCCTTCCTCCCTCCTTTCCTCGTTCTCTTCCTCCTCATCTCCCTCCCTTTCCTCTCTGTCTCATTGTCTTTCTCTCTCCCCATGTCTTTTTTTTTTTTTTCACTGTTCAATTTTCCATTCTAATCTAGTTTGTTGGCCAATTTTCCTTCTCATAGGCGTGTTTCTTGTTTGTTAATCTCCTTTGTGGAAAATGTTCGTCCGCCGCGTCTCGATCCTTGAGTCAGAGGTAGAGAGGGATTCCTGGCACTAGTGAGCAGCAGTAAGACTAAATAAAGCACAGGAGAATGAAAGGTAGGAGACGAAAATTAGTAACCAAGGAACAAAAGGAAAACCAGACGAAACTTAACAGGAGGAGAAAGATAATAAACAAGGCGAAGATGAAGGACGAGGACCCAAGAAGGAACACAACTTAATAAAGAACAAGAAGACAACCATGCAAAACCCAAACATAAGGAGGAGGAGGACTATAAATAAAACAAAGAAGAGATTGAAAAGCAGAAGACGGACACTAGACAACCAAAGAAAAAGATGACCAGACGAAGACCAGAGAGAGGAAAACGTGGCTAAGATAGAAAAAAAAAAAAGTATGAGACAGGAACAAGTGAAAAAAATAACAAGAAAAATAACAGAAAACAAAAAGGCAAGACACGGATGATATTACAACTTCCACGAGGACAGAATGCACAGTTACTTGAATGAAAGGCACCGCGACTTCTGTGAACTGATTCTACAATACTCGCGTCACTTCCAGCTGGGAGAGGAGGGCAGGTAGGAGGCTGCTGGGTAATAGAAAATTATGGAAGTATGAAGCAGAGATTGCCAGGACCTATCAACTAAAATTGTCTGTCAGCAATTGTTGTGAGAGATATTTTGGCCTGGCTCAAATTAAATCACTGAATTGGGAGGGCAAGAGAGAGAGAGAGAGAGAGAGAGAGAGAGAGAGAGAGAGAGAGAGAGAGAGAGAGAGAGAGAGAATGTGTCTGTCAAAAAAATAAATAAATAAACATCATAAAGAATAAAAAATGACTGAGCATATTACGTCTCTAAGAACAGATAAAGATAATAACAGGTGGAAACTATGCATTTATATACGTAATCTCAAGATCTCATTATCTATGTATATATTTATTTGCTTATTTATTCAGTTGTCGTGGCGGCGCAGTCTCCGTGAGGTGGTGCACGCCTCTCCGTCACTGCAGTAGCCATGAATATTGGCGCGTCCTGCTGCCGGTGTGATGTACATTCAGATGGATATTTAAAAACGGCGTGGCGAGGCGGGGAGGGAAGGGGTTTTGCTCTCCGTCCGCTCGTGATGATTGCATGTTCTGCCGGCGGGAGACTGTTCGTGTATGCTGGGCTGTGCTTGCTGTGCTTGCTCGTGTGTGTGTGTTTATGTGCACACGCCACGCAAACGTGATTTTTTAAAATTTTCTTGAAATCCCCATAATTTCCTTAGGTGCATTAAGATATTCAGCGCAGTCGTTCCTCTATCAGTCAGGAGGGAGCGAGGATTCCTGCCTTAAAGAGAATAATTAAAGACACCTCCAGCTGCGGCTTCATTCTTCCACAGGGGGTGTAATCACTGTAATAACTATATATGCCACCAGCTGCTGCTCCATGCATCCTCTGTGGACGTAACTCGGGTAGCCGCAGGGGGTATAATCACTGTAATAACTAAAGACGGCACCAGCTGCTGTTCCATTCTTCCAGTGTGGACGTAACTCGGGCGGCCAGTGGGCTGCATTCACCTCACAGACCCAGGAAGAGCCTCGCCAGGCCCTAACAGATTGAGAGCTCTTCCTCGATTCGTTGGGTGGTGCATGGCTGTTTCTAGTTAGTGGAACGATTTATGTGGTTAATTTAGATAACGAACGAGACTTTGGCCTGTTAACTTGTCGACGGATTTCCAGCAATTGGTGTCCAGTTCGTAGCTTCTTAGAGGTGTTAGTCTCGGGGCTGTACACACGGGGAAGCTTCGGTGCTGAGTTAGGATAAAAACTCTTCGCTCAGCACCACTTGGCGTTGTCGATATATGTGCCACATGACAAAGAACAGGAGACTCAGTCCGTCTATGTGCCTTGCCGTGCCTTGCTGTTGCGTGACAGACACTGAAGAACAACCTAGGGAAGAGAAATAAAGCCTTCGATAATGCTTGCCCTCGCATAATCACAGATATTAGCGGAGAGGCAACTTATCAATTCAGGTATTGTTCCGTGCTACCAATCATAACGTAATGCTGCATACCTCAGGCCGCCAACCCGTGCTCGCGTGCAGGATATGAATCACGAGGTATAAGTGCCACTCCTCCCTGGGGTTCTATCATGCTCATTATTCGTAAGAGACAACTAAAGACCAAGGACAAGCCCTCGAGGTCTGTTCATATATTCTGCCGACACTTTTTGGAATGCCAAGGACGTCTGGGTTGGGGCCCACCGGGAGTCACAGGAGGGAATAGCTGCTGCTGTTGTCAGTGATGCGGCGCGTGTTGATCCCTTAGTCGTGCCAGTTACTGAAGTAAGTTTCAGATTTTACCTTCAACTAAAAGCGTATCTACAAAATATTTCCGTCTGAAATATGTATATTCATGAAAGAAAACGCGCTCTTTTCACCATTTACAAATATTTTTGCAATTGCATCTATTTTTGAATCCATACACGTACCCCCCGCAGAGGCTTTGTGCCAATATTTGTACTCCTCAAATGCCGAACAGATGCGATTGTAAAATGCGTAAAAGTATTGCAGTACAGTTTTTCCCGCAGCTCCCTTCATCAGGCAATGCAGGAGAGATTAATGATTCGAAAACATTTTTGTCGTGTATGAAACTGCGCAGTTGTCATCAGTGTTTGCAGTTTTGAAAGGATGACCGAGGAGACGCCATACGTATTGCTGTATTCGGTGCTTTATCCAAGCCTTGCCTATCTATCTTTCTTTAAGTGTTCCCCTTCAAGTCCATGTATAATTTCTTACCGTATTAATGTATTATAAAGTGTTGTGGTAGGGCAGACGCAGCCATATTTTTAGACTATCATTTGTTAATTTTCTTCTCAGAATTTCACATTTAATTTAATCTTTTCTTATATTTTTGTGTGATTAATTTGTATTGGAGCTGGGCAATCTTAGCGGCATCATTACTTTATTATTTATTCCTTTTTCTCTTCGGAATTTTACATGTGATTTACAGAAACTGAATCGTCTTTTGTTTTACCTTCTCAGCTTGATTAATTTGTATTGGGGTGTGGTAAACTTACCTTAGCAATGGTTTACACAATCGCTAACCATTTTCTTTTCATGACTTCGTATCCAATTACCGAAACTGAATTGTCTTTTTGTTTCATCCTTTCTGTTTAATTAATTTTTATAGAAGTAGCGCAATAATTTAGACAATCATTTATTATTTTCTTTTCTTAACTTCATATTCCATTTATTGAAACTGAATAGTCTTTTATTTTATATTTTGTTTCATTAATTTGTAAGTACGATAACTGCTTCCATTTCAGGTTCTTGCACTTTTTTTTTCGCACCTTTGTCTTTCCAGTGCACAGGTGATAGATTTCCAGCCACGCGGTGTTTTTACTCAGTGATAATGAACACCGGACGTGTCGTGGCGGGAGACTCCTCTTTAATTGGCGGACTCTTGCGTAAATGAGTGTTTGAAGTGAAATGAAAGCCAATTATAGCACCCTACCCTCGACTTCTCTCTCTCTCTCTCTCTCTCTCTCTCTCTCTCTCTCTCTCTCTCTCTCTCTCTCATGTACCAATATTGTTCGTAAATATTTGGATTTCATTTCTGGTCTCTTTATTCCTAACAGTTACCATCCACCAACACCAGAACCACCACCACCACCACCACCACCTGAAGTCCTACCACAAACAGCAATACACCACCACATACATCATCACAACCATTAACACCACCACCACGAGTGTCTATCAAGTTACCATCATCACCATCACAACCACCAATATCAACTTCATCATTATTACATTCCTTTCCCTCCTTTTATCATTTCATCTACCTTCTATTCGCTCTTTATTTATTTTTCTCTCCTTCACTCCTAGTATACCACTTCATATTCCCTTCTTTATCCTCTTTCTCCTCTTCCTCCTCCTCCTTATCCTCTCTTCTCTCCTCTCCTCTCCTAACTTTTTCTATTCTTCCTTTTTCATCGACTTCCCTCCACTTCATGTTCTCTATCTCCTCTTCACGGCCGCATTGTATGGAAGGAAAAAGGAGCACGGAGGCGTAAAATAAACCCTAATGAAAGAACTTTACGCAGATAACTTTGGAATGAGAGGCAGATGTGGGACGACAGACTCTCTCTCTCTCTCTCTCTCTCTCTCTCTCTCTCTCTCTCTCTCTCTCTCTCTCTCTCTCTCTCTCTCTCTCTGCTCATCACATGAATGCTTTCTATCAGATTCATAGATAGATAGATAGATAGATACTCGTAGATAGATAGGTAGATACATAAATAGATAGATACCGACAA
This sequence comes from Scylla paramamosain, assembly GCF_035594125.1. Lineage (NCBI taxonomy): Eukaryota > Metazoa > Arthropoda > Malacostraca > Decapoda > Portunidae > Scylla > Scylla paramamosain. The sequence goes on from NW_026973759.1 coordinate 207,570, forward strand.
CAAATTAGAATTCACACGAAACACAAGAAACACACATTACAAATTAACAAAGTCAAATCAACACGAACGAATAGTAATATGCATACTATTCACGGCCCATTAAACACACACACACACACACACACACACACACACACACACACACACACACACACACACACACACACACACACACACACACACACACACACACACACACACTGGCGTCTCATTTACTGGACTTCAAGCACTGTTACCGCTGCTCTACCTCGCTACATTCCGCGCCACCACCTAATGATTCGCCAGTGTCGCGTCCCTCACCACTACACCTGTCATTATCACACCTGCGGCGGCTCGGTAACAGCAGCAGCTTCAGGTTCCGGTTAGGCAAGTTGATATCGCGCGCCCTTCTGCGTCTGGCTAAGGGGAAGTGTGTGTGTGTGTGTGTGTTTGTGTGTGTGTGTGTGTGTGTGTGTGTGTGTGTGTGTGTGTGTGTGTGTGTTGATAGTAAGTGTCCTTTGTTCTCTTCTGTTTCTCTTTCTTTATCTCTGCTATTTTTACCTATGCTTGTTTCATCATCTCGTCTCTTCTCTTATCTTCTTTCACGTATCGTCATTTCAGATTTTTTTTCTCCTTTTCTCTGGTATTTTCTTTTCTTATTTCTCCTCTCTTCTCTTCTCATTTCTCCTATGCTGCTTTCATCTCCATTTCTTTTCCTATATCTTGTCTCCTCATTTCTCTTCAAGTTTAATTTTTATCTTCTCTCTTTTTGTCCTTTCTTCTCTTCTCTCCCTCTTCTCATTTTATTTCACTTCGTTTCACTTCAGTCCTAACTCGCTTCTCTTCTCTCTTAGCCTCTCTTCTCCTCTCCTCTCCTCTCCTCTCCTCTCCTTTCCTCTCTTCCCCTCTTCTCTCCTGTCCTCTCCCCTCCCCTCTTATCTCCCCATCTATACAAATTTGTCCTCCTACGTACCTGTTGTCCCTCCATTGCTGTTTTCTGTGTGTCTTTGTACATTTATCTTTGTATTGTTTTTTTGTTTGTTGTATTTCTTTCCCTTTTCGAATATAAATGTTTGTATGATTGATTTTGTTTTTTTTAGCATATTTGTTGTTGACTCGCCATATTTGCCTCGTGTGTGTGTGTGTGTGTGTGTGTGTGTGTGTGTGTGTGTGTGTGTGTGTGTAAATAAATTCTCGTAACATACAACCATACAACATTTCACACAAGAGAATCCGCTTGCGTTAAATGCCAGGGAGAGAGAGAGAGAGAGAGAGAGAGAGAGAGAGAGAGAGAGAGAGAGAGAGAGAGAGAGAGAGAGAGAGGCTTAAAAATACACCATACAATAGTAAAAAAAAATCACACACACACACACACACACACACACACACACACACACACACACACACACACACACACACACTTCTTTGACTTCACGTGAACTTTAGTGAGCTCAGATAATACCTAACCTGACCCGCCCTGTGTGTTTCCAAGGCCTTGTAATAACCTCTGCCCTTCCTCTCCCCCTCCCCTGCTGCGAGGTTCCCGTTAGGCAAGAGTTAGTGAGTCGTGTCCAGATTAGGTGACGCAAGTTTGGTATTTGCAGGTAGAGAATAATTTGGATGAACAGTCATGGAGGTGGAGGGATAATAATAATTATTATTGTTATTATTATTATTATTATATAATAATAATAATAATAATAATAATAATAATAATAATAATAATAATAATAATAATAAGATGTGGTTTGTGATTGGCTGTTGCAATGCAGCGCAAGTTTCCTATTGGTCGCGCCCGATTACAGTTGCCAGCGAGGGACCACCTCCCGAGCCCCAACACGCTATCCGTGGTGCACGTGCTTCCCTGCCTGTGAACCCTAAAGACGGTGCTCTGCAAGGCGGCAACACTGTGTGCATTTCTTCACAACTCCAAACTCTCCAGTGTGAAGCACTTTCCAAACACCTCAGGTATCCTAAATACTAGTGTACCCTAGTGGGACATTCAGTCTGTCAGATGACAGGAGACAGGATGGATGGTAGACGCTCCTTCAGCACATACATGCGTGGGGAGTGTGTCGTGGAGAATGGCGACATTCTCCGCGGCCCCCCACGCGCTGTCAAAGTATCCATGGGAGATCCCGACGCGAAATCTTTCTTCTGCTGTTGCTGGCCACGAGGGCCTCGCTTCAAGAAGGTAGCCAAATTCTTTTTCAAACCGCATAAAGAAGAACCCAGTCTCCAGAAGTACACGTCTCTGGAGACTGTGATGTACATGGACGGCATGGTTTTCCGCGAATACTGGACGCCAGGCAAGACGGCCGTCAAGGTCTCCATCAAGCAGCGGCGCGGAAAGAAGGTTGTCCTCTTTGGCCGCCTGGCAACCTTCCTTCAAGAGATGGAGAACCGAAATTCAGAAAAGTTCGTTCTTTATGTCACGGAAACCAGCTTCAAAATTGTTCAAAAGGACCAAGCGGCTTCAGGCGGCGACGAGACCGATGCCGCTGAGAAACAGAAAAATAAGCCGTTACAAGAGAACGATAAGTACGAGTGCGCTAAACGCGGGGATGACGAAAACCAAGTAAAGATCGACTACGCGACTTCCTTGTTCAACAGTTTTAAGAAGAAAGATAAACCCGTTAACATCATAACAACTACAGAAATTGTAAAGTTGCCGCCAGTAATCTCCATGCAAACCAAGAACGTGCGGTCATTCAACAAAGACGCTCCTGCTGCACGCCAACAGCAGCGCAGCGCACCTCGTACCGTCCGTCGCGATAAGCAGGCGTCTATGAAGCCTAAAGAAACAAACAAAGAAAACCAGATCGTTCAGGTTCAGGAAATACACAAGAAAGACATTCCATTCGAGAAAAAGAATAATGCTGATGAAAATACCACTAATAAGAAAGTCAAAGAAGATACAGAGGAACAAAACCATACAGAGATGAAGAAAGAATCAGGAACAATGAGTGAAGTACAGCTAGTTCACGAAAAAGACAATGAAAACGCGGAAAGTGTCGAAAAGAATCCAGCAGAAGAGAAGAGCGCAGTTTGGGAAGAATATGATAAAAATGAGTCTGAAGAGACTGAAGGAGACACCGAAGATGTGCAAAGCGTCCCTACAAAAACAGAGAAGACAGATGAGGAAGAGAAAGAAGATACTGAGAAACAAAAAGTTACCGAGAAGGAAATGAAACCAGCAAAAATTAGTGAAATGCAGCTAGTTCAGGAAAAAGACGATGAATATCATGAAGGCGAGGAAGCTAATACTCTTGAAGGAAAGGAGACTAGTGTTTCGGAAGACTATGATGCGCATGACACTGGAAAGAAGGAAGTGGTTGTTGAAGATGTGAAAAGTACCTCTCCTGAGAAGGACATTGCAGATAAGGAAATTAAAGAGGGACAGAATTTTGAGAAGGAAGCTGAGAAACAAGACGTTATTGAGAAAGTTAACCTTCCCTCTATAACCAAACTTTTGTCTTTAACCAAAGTCATCGTGAAGAACAGTACAAGGAGAGAGAAGATACGGAAAGCAATGCTTTTAAGAAAGAAGAGAGAGAGTGTGTCGCTTGGCAATGTGAAGACAACATCACCGGTGGAAAAAATGACGACGCGGAAGAATATAGGGAAGGATCAACATTTGAAAAAGAAGGTAATGACTTGCCGCCACAAGAACACCGCGATGGCCAATGTAAGCAGCAAGTGGAGGTGGTGGAAGGCCTCCCCACCAACACCGGTGAAGAACATGACGGCGAGAATGAAGGTAAAGAAGGAACTGGAGTTAAGAAAGAAGACGTTCTCGTGTAGCCATTACCGTTATGTCCGCCAGCTGAAAAGAAACAATCAAATGTCAGGAGAGAAGAAAAAGCGCTGCAACAAAATAAATCTGAAATCCGTCCGCTGTAAGATCGACACCCATTACAGCCTACCTACTGATTATAAACCTGATCTGGATTTGAAGGTACTGGAATCACAGCCGCCACCCTCAGGCCCCGCGCGAGTGAAATGGGCCCGAGAGGTGGCTGCCCTTAAGGCTCGGCTGCGTTCACAGAAACAGAAGAAAGGGCGGACTAGTGCGCAGAGCCTCCATCACGGGTCGCAAGCCGCTAAACACTGAGTCACTCGCACTGAGGACCATCCTAGTCAGTGCAACCGAGAAAATTGGAAAAAAAAAGTACAAAAACAAAGTAAGCTTTCTAACTATGGATTAAGAAGCCTAAGCACTGAGTCTTTACTGAGGAACATGCTTGTCAATCCAAACCCGAAATTAGACCAAAAAGAAAAGTTTTTCATCCATTAATTAAGGAGCAAGAACACTAAGTGATTCCACTGAGGAACAAGGTGGTGAGTGAAATCCAGAAATTAATGGCAAAAAAATAAAGCGCTTAAAATTTGCAAAGAAAAAAAAGAAATATTAATCTATCTGTTATTGACGAAACAACTGAGTGATTCTTCAGCGAGGAACAAGAACATTCGTGACACTAAATGAAAAATAATGACGTAAAAGAAATTAAAAGATAAAAAAGATAAAGTAAAAAAAAAGTAACAAGAAAGTCTTTGCTCTCATAACCTATGAAGTATATTAATCGACTGTCAATCCGCGGTTGAAACCAGAAATTAATAGAAAAAAAGTAATTAAAGTATCTTCATTAAATAAGATGCCTAAATATTTTGAGTGAGAGTAAATCAGAAAACGATGACAAAATATAAAGATACAAATCCACCAAAGAAATCTTTACACAAGTTATTTTAGAATGCTACGATTTGAGTGTTAACCTGCTGAGGATCAAGATTGTGAAAACCAAAACAACGACAAAAAAACAAAGAAAAGAAAAATTATATCCAGTATTGGTGAAACAGCCATTGATAGTGAGAGGAAAACTGGTGAAATACGGCTATTAACAGTGAGAGGAAACAAGAGAACAATGGCACAAATAAAAACAAGGAAAAAATAGAAAAAAAAATCTTAACGAGGAAACAAATTAATTAAGTGACTCTCCACTGAGAAAAAAAGAAGTAAGGAAAAATAATAATAAAAAAGATTAAAAAACAGACAAAATACTGTACCGTAACTTAAGAAGTCTGACTTAATTATTAGTCCACTGAGAAAGAAGACTGCGTTTGGAAAACGGAAAACATTGAAAAAAAAGGAAGAAAAATAGTATCTTTTAATGATGTAATCACGTGACTCACCACCGAAAAACTAGATTCTGAGAGGAAGCCACAAAATGATGAGAAAAAGAAAAAAAATCATAATGGGAAAAGTAAAAAAAAAATGACAAGATAAAAAAAAAATGTGAAAAAAGAAAATGAAACAAAAATGACCAAAAATAAAAAAAAAGTTTACAAAATTATGGAAATAGTGTTGAAGTAAAGAAGGCAGAATATTATGGCAAGTAATTAAAAAATATAAAAAAGCCAAAAAATGGTGACCAGAAACGGAAAATAATACCGAAAAAGTAAAAAAATAATAATAATGAGGAAAAGGAAGATAAGTAAAAAAATCCAGAAAATAACAAAAGTAATAAAAATAAAAATAATGAAAAAATAGTGAGAAAAAATATAAAAAAGAAAGAAAGAAAGACATCAAAGTAAAAAAAAAAAAGCCATAAAATAATGATAAAAAAATAAGTCAGAAAATAATGAGAAAACAATTTTGAAAAAAGCCAGAAAGTAGTGAAAAAGATAAAAGCAGAAAATGATGACAAGAAACCATTGATTAAAATAAAAAAAACTGAAAATAATGAAAAAAAAAATAGTAAGGATAATTAAAAACTCTAAAATAATGATGAAAAGTAAAAAAAAAAATAATAAAACAAAAAGTAAAAAAATAACAGAAAACAAAAAAAATGAAAAAAGTAAAAATAATAATGAAAAAAGTATAAAAAAATTATAATAATGAAAAAAAGGTAAAAAAAATAATAATGAAAAGTTAAAAAAATAATAATAATGAAAAAAGTAAAAAAATAATAATGAAAAAGTAAGAGAAAATAATAAAAAAAAATAATGAAGAAAAGTAAAAAAAAGAAAATAATAAAAAAAATAATAATAAAAAAGTAAAAAAAATAATGAAAATAGTAAAAAAAAGAAAATAATAAAAAAATAATAATGAAAAAAAGTAAAAAATAATAATAATGACAAAAAATGAAAATAATAGCAAAAAAGTAAAATAAACCAAAAAAATAATGACAAAACATCAATAAAAAAATGACAAAAGTGGAAATCCAGAAAATAATTAGAACAAAAAAAATAAATGACAAAAATGAAAAAAAAAGATAAATAATGACAAAAAAGTAAAAAAAAAAAAAATATTGACAAGAAAGGAAACTAAACAAAATAGCGACAAAAGTGAAAAATAGCGACAAAAATAGAAAAAACCCACAAGATAATGACAAAAAAGTAAAAAAGTGAAAATAATTACAAAAACTAAAAACTCAGAACAGAATGACTAAAAAATAAAAAGGCAGAAAATGACAAAAAAAAAGTAAAAAAAGCTTAAAATATTGATAAAGTAAAAAAATATGACAAAAATATAAAAAAATGACGAAAGGGACAAAAAGTGACAAAAGTGATGAGTGAAAATGGAAGAAAATAATGACAAAAAATGTAAAAAATATTCCACAAAATAATGAGAAAGTGAAGACAAAATAATAACAAACATAAGAAAAGTAAAAAAAATGAAATAATTACAATAAAATAAGAAAGATAAGCAGAAGAGTAAGAAAAAAAAAAAACATAAAAGAATTACAAAAGATTAAAAAAATGAAAATAAAATAGTGAAAAAAAAGCAAATTGTAAGTATAAGAAAAAAAGTAATAAAAAGTAAAGAGCCAGAAAATTGTGACAAAAAAGAAAAAAAAGGAAAAAAAGAATTACAAAAAAGAGAAAATATAAAAAAAATAGTAACAAAAAACATAAAACAACTACAAAACATTAAAATAATGATTATCAATAAGAAGTAAAAAAAAAATGAAAATTTCTATAACAAATAATTAAAAATCTAGAAAATAGTGACAAAGAAAAGTATAAAAGCTAGGAAATAATGACAAAAAAAGAAATAAAGCCAAAAAATGGTAAAAAAGTCAGAAAAAAATATTAAAAGAAAATAGTAATAAATAAAAAATCTTAGTGAATGAAGAAGCATAAAGAAAAAGTAAAAAAAAAAAAGCCAGGCAATGACAAAAAAATGAGAAAAAAGCAAAAAAGCAGAAAATAATAAAAATTAAAATGTCAAAAAAAAAAAAATGAAATAACGAAATATAAATAACAAAATAAAGTCAAAACCCAGAAAATAATTATAACGGATAATAAATGATGACAAAAAGGTAGAAAAAAAAACACATCGTAATGAAAAAAAAAAAAAACATTGTGCGTAAAATCCAGAAAATGACAAAAAAAGTTAAAAATCTTAAAAAAAAATGCAAAACAGCATCTCTTAACGAAGAGACAACTGAGAGATACTCCACTCAAAAACTAAATTGAAATGAAATCAGAAAATCAGAAAAAAATGAAAAAAATGATGGAAAATAAAAAAAAATCTTCATAGATTTCATAAGTTACAAATAGTAACTTATGAAATCTATGAATTGAACACATTGAGGATCAAGTGTGTGAGTGCAACCCACAAAAATAATGATGACAAAACAAATGTGAAAAAAGGCAACTTTAGCCACTTATAAACAAGTTGCCTTGTGTATATACATGTGCTGTTACTAAAAAAAAAAAAAAAAAAAAAAAAAAAAAAAAAAAAAAAAAAACTAACATTTATACAATCTATACCATTAGTAATTTTTTATATGATTGTACTGTAGTGGAAGACAAATATGCTGCCATTTTTTTTCTTATTAATAAAGTAAACCAACTAAAAACCATCACTTTCAATATCCTAAGCTTCTGATTAGAGTGAACTGACTATGTGATTGACTTGAATGGACACGGCAATCAGAGAGAGAGAGAGAGAGAGAGAGAGAGAGAGAGAGAGAGAGAGAGAGAGAGAGAGAGAGGGGATGGAGGATGGAGGTGGTCTCGTCTTAATGCCACGACGACGATAACAGCAACAATAACATCAACAACGAAACCAAACCGCTATTACAAGGGACGCATCTTATTGCATCTGAACACAAACATTTTGACTCGAAAAACAACACGCGGTTAGTTGCCTTTTTTCTTCGTATTCCGGAGATCATAACTACGCGGGTGAGCACACACACACACACACACACACACACACACACACACACACACTCACACACACACACACACACACACACACACACACACACACACACACACACACACACACGGAAGGGAAAATCCAAATAATATCTTGACAGTCTCTCGTATGTTATTTATCAATTGTAGTTTAGCGTTTGTTACAATACTACTACTAATATTCTAAAGGAGGAAAACTTTCTACCAACTTGAAATGGAAAAAAAAAATATACGTAACTTCATCACCAATTAATGTATAAACATGTCAAAAAAGATGAAAGAATAGGAGCAAATGATTCAGTTCGTTAGAAGAGCCCTGAAAACTATTAGTGCGTGTAAATGTAATTGTAACACGGAAGGGAATAATGTGTAGCTTTCCATTACTCAAATACAGACGATTGTGTGGCAGACATTTTTTTTTTTTCATATTTGTATACGTAATGAAAACAAGGCTGCCGCTGCGAGAAAAATGTACAGAAAAACAAAAAGGGGGGAAGTAGATCAGAGGAAATTAATGAAGAGGTAATGGTGTACTGGAAATGTAGCAATGGGGAGCGAGGGAAGTGGAGGAAAAGGGAAGAAGAGAAGCCTGCCTGAGGAGGTGAAGTTTGTGAAGAGTTAAGCTGTTCATTAATGAGAGAAGAATGTAGCTCTGTGTTTGCTGTTTTAGGGAAATAATGAACGTAATGATCATAAATGAGGTGCATCATTGTAACAGGAAATGCACTGCTGATTTATTATTATTATTATCATTATTGTTATTATTATTATTATTATTATTATTATTATTATTATTATTATTATTATTATTATTATTATTATTATTATCATCATCATCATCATTATCGTCATCATCATCATTATCATCATCATCATTATCTCTAATATGATGATGATAATAAATATAACTCTTTCTTCACTATTATCACCTTTTATGTACATTCTCAGCTTTCTTTCCAATCATTGATACTTATCCACACCCCCAATAGCATTACATTCCCTTCTGTGGTGTCTTTATCACCTCCTGACCCGCCCTACTTCAGTTATACCTTTCCCTTCTCACTTCCCTCTAACACAATATATTTCTCTCCCACAGGTAACTCCTGCCTCCAGCACCACCGCCATATACTCGCCTCGCTCTCTCTCTCTCTCTCCCTGCCGGCCATATTGACACTCAGGTAAGGTAAACCGATACACCTTTTATTGCTTTACTGCAGTGTCGAGAAAAACCAGGTCAGGAGAGGTGCAGGAGAATAGGAAGAGGGCAAGTTTTAATCACTGCATGTCACTATTCGTATCACTGGGTTGTTTTCGTTTTTATCTCTATTTCCTGTGCATTCCTTTTTTTTTTTTTAGTATGTTTTCTTTTTTTTAATCCGTGTGTTTTATCGATTTTTTCTGTTATGTCTCAGTTTTTTTTTTAAATCTGTCTCCCTTCTATTCTTTTCATTTTTGGTTTCGTCTTTCTCTTTTATTTTCTATATATCCTTTTTATCCTTTTACTTTTGGTCTGTTTTCTTTGTGTTTTATCTGTTTCCCATCTATTCTATTCTCTTTTTGTCATCGTAGTTTCCCATCTTCTTCATATGCCTTTGTATTTTCCTTACCATTTTCCTTTCAGTGGAAGTAAAGTCAAATATAGCTGTGTCACGTACCACAATATTTTATGGAGGCTGCACGTTCATTTTAGTAAAATGTTAACAGTCAATAAACGAAATTAAGTCCCAAGAGATTTTTTTTTTTTTTTTTTGCATGGGTGAGTGTCTGTGTGCATATATATTTTTTTGCTCAATAACTTGACCTGACCTGAGGCATCACGTTCACACTTAATTAAATGAATGGCGCACGATGCAGGTAACGTGATATGACCAGTGCCGGGAATCTGATGGCGCGGAATGTGCTGAGGATAGTGAATGGGGGAGAAGGCATGATGCTACTCATGCTGCGGGTATGACAATCATTACTTTATGTATGTATGTGTGTATGTTATATATATATATATATATATATATATATATATATATATATATATATATATATATATATATATATATATATATATATATATATATATATATATATATATATATATATATATATATATATATATATATATATATATATATATATATATATATATATATATATATATATATATATATATATATGAATGTATTGTTTGTGTACTTATCTGTCTGTCTTTGTTTCTGTCTGCTTGTTTATTTATTATCCGTACTATCTTTCTATCTAACTATCCACTTACCTATGTACTAATTATTTTATCCACATACCAGTCGATCTATATATTGACCATCTATCTATCTATCTATCTATCTATCAATATATTCATCCATCACCCTATCTACCTTTCTACCTACCTACGCACAAATCTTTTTAAGCTGTATATAATCCCTTTAAAAGCCTTTCACAACAGACACAGGCACAACACAGTGTTAGATACACAAAGGTAACGGTGAACTTCTCAGTCTGATATTACACTTGTATATCTACGTGGAAAACTACACAAAAAACTTTAATATTTACACCTTTTAACGCACAACCCTGTGAGTTTCTGCTCTCAGGCTTAAGGGAATGACGCCTCTCTGGACTGGTCTAAATAAAGCCATTGTTGTGTGTGTGTGTGTGTGTGTGTGTGTGTGTGTGTGTGTGTGTGTGGTACGTTCCATCGCCAGTGGTTGCCTCCATGCACAGCCAACACAGTTCATTACGTTCTTGCCGCTCCATTTGTCCTGACCAGAAGTAATGATAGTGTTTATTGTGAATATGTTCATTGGCCCACGTACAGCAAGGCTTCTATGGTCTAGTGGTTCTTCTTCCTCATGATACTCTCTCTCTCTCTCTCTCTCTCTCTCTCTCTCTCTCTCTCTCTCTCTCTCTCTCTCTCTCTCTCTCTCTCTCTCTCTCTCTCTCTCTCTCTCTCTCTCTCTCTCTCTCTCTCTCTCTCTCTCTCTCTCGTTCTCGTCGCGTGCCTGGCCACTGACTCTCTCCCCCCTGCAGGAGGGACGGCCAGAGCACAATAAGATAGGATGGCTCACCGTTTCCTCTTCCACGAACGCAACATGCAAGTTTTTCGCACATATAATCCTACCGGGTGCTAAATGTTAAAGTAATGGCTGAAAATTACACCAGCCGGATTGAGAACATACGGAAGAATCACGCGAGACTTAACTTTAAAAAAAATGAGGAACTTATCGGATAAACGTAAATTAATCGAAAATTTATGTCTATGATTTACAATGGCCGCGCTGGAAGTTGGCTCACCAGCTATACAGTGCTGCAGGTAAAGGCGCAGAACTCACTACTTGAAGGAATCACTTGGCTGATTGCGAATGTATTGTCTCATTTTTTTCTCTAATACATTACGTAGGTTTCTTAAGGTCCCTGTAATGGTGTTAAATATAAAAAAAAGGGGGGTCATTCAACTCAAGAAACAAGAAAGAAAAGATATAATACACACATTTGGCGTGAAAAGAATGGATATGTTAGGCATTGTTATATTTAATTTTATATTGATCAAAGTGCGCGGAACGTTTGGGGTGAGGGTAACGATAGGGGCCATGCTTAGCTGGGTGTGGCAGCCCAAACTCAGGACATCTGGATTCCTTAAGTGACCTGACTTAATGTTGGCTAAACATCAGTGTACGCAGAGCCAGATGTTTGTTTGTTTCCAGTAATCAATAAATTAGTAACAATAAATCAACTAATAATGAATAAGTAATAAAAAAAAAATAAGTAAGAACCAAGTGCTGAGGCGAAACACACACACACACACACACACACACACACACACATCTCTTGAAAGGCCTCTAACGGTATCATAAACATCCTAATTTGACTGAATACTCCCAGTTCAGTTGTATGGGGTATGGGGTTGACTGAATTTGATATGAGTAATGCCATTATAGAATGATTCACTGGGCTAATGGGCGCCCGTCAGCGACAAACAGGGCAATGATACTGTGTTTTGAGGCACATTTGCATCAAAAACACCGTGAATTTGGTTCCTTTATTGTTTTAATGTTTGTGTGCGTGATGCGTGAGGCAAAGGTCGTATCAATTTAGTAGCAATCGATCCAACTTAACACCATCCAGATCTACCTTCCCTTCATTGACACACTCCACAACTCCATACTTAACACTTCAACACTTGTTTATCCTTACTTCTTTCTGCTTCCATTCCATCTAACACATCCATCCATCTATCCATTCTTGTTATATCTCAC